>NW_026512648.1:0-265000 GCF_027579735.1 Bombina bombina
CGAATGACTGGGGTGGCGGAGCCTAGGAGGGATCATGTGACCAGCTTTGCTGGGACTCTTTGCCATTTCTGTTGGGGAAGAGAATATCCCACAAGTAAGGATGACGCCGTGGACCGGACACACCGTTGGAGAAAGTAATTTATCAGGTAAGCATAAATTCTGTTTTTTAAAATATTTACACTACTGTTATAACAAATATGATTGGTGGCACTAGTTGGCAAGTGTGCCTGGCACACACGCTGGCAGGCAGGCAACTGCAATTAGATTACACTAGCTGACTGATGTTTCACAGTCAAAAAAGTTTTTTTTAAAATATTTACACTACTGTTACAACAAATATGAGTGGTGCCACTAACTTGGCAAGTGGGCCTTGCACACACGCTGGCAGGCAAGCAACTGCAATTAGATTACACTAGCTGACTTGATGTTTCACAGTCAAAAAAGTTTTTTTTTAAATATTTACACTACTGTTACAACAAAAATGAGTGGTGCCACTAACTTGGCAAGTGAGCCTGGCACACACGCTGGCAGGCAGGCAGGCAACTTCAATTAGATTATCACTAGCAGACTGAGGTTTCGCAGTCAAAATTTTTTTTTTTTAAATATTTACACACTACTGTTATAACAATAATGATTGGTGAACACTAGTTGGCAAGGGTCCTGACACACACGCTGGCTAGGAAGGCAACTGCAATTAGATTACACTAGCTGACTGATTTTTCACAGTCAAAAAAGGTTTTTTTTTAATATTTACACTACTGGATAACACAAATATGTGCTGGTGGCACTAACTTGGCAAGTGGGCCTGGCACACACGCTGCAGGCAGAGGCACAACTTCAATTTAGATAACACTAGCAGGACTGTATGTTTCTACAGTCAAATTTTTTTTTAAATTATTTACACCTACTGTTATAACAAATATGATTGGTGACACTAGTTGGCAAGTGGGCCTGGCACACACGCGGGCAGGCAGGCAGGCAACTGCAAATTAGATACACTAGCTGACTGATGTTTCACAGTCAAAAAAGTTTTTTTAAAATATTTACACTACTGTTACAACAAATATGAGTGGTGCCACTAACTTGGCAAGTGGGCCTGGCACACACGCTGGCAGGCAGGCAACTTCAATTAGATTACAGTAGCAGACTGATGTTTCACAGTCCAAAAAGTTTTTTTTTCTAAATATTTACACTAGTGTTATAACAAATATGATTGGTGGCACTAGTTGGCAAGTGTGCCTGGCACACACGCTGGCAGGCAGGCAACTGCAATTAGATTACACTAGCTGACTGATGTTTCACAGTCAAAAAAGTTTTTTTTTTTAAATATTTACACTATTGTTACAACAAATATGAGTGGTTCCACTAACTTGGCAAGTGGGTCTGGCACACACGCTGGCAGGCAGGCAACTTCAATTAGATTACACTAGCAGACTGATGTTTCACAGTCAAAAAGTTTTTTTTTTTTAAATATTTACACTACTGTTATAACAAATATGATTGGTGGCACTAGTTGGGGCAAGTGGGCCTGGCACACACGCTGGCAGGCAGGCAACTGCAATTAGATTACACTAGTTGACTGATGTTTCACAGTCAAAAAAGTTTTTTTTTTAAATATTTACACTACTGTTACAACAAATATGAGTGGTGCCACTAACTTGGCAAGTGGGCCTGGCACACACGCTGGGAGGCAGGCAACTTCAATTAGATTAAACTAGCAGACTGATGTTTCACAGTCAAAAAAGTTTTTTTTTTTAAATATTTACACTACTGTTATAACAAATATGATTGGTGGCACTAGTTGGCAAGTGGGCCTGGCACACACGCTGGCAGGCAGGCAACTGCAATTAGATTACACTAGCTGACTGATGTTTCACAGTCAAAAAAGTTTTTTTTTAAATATTTACACTGCTGTTACAACAAATATGAGTGGTGCCACTAACTTGGCAAGTGGGCCTGGCACACACGCTGGGCAGACAGCAACTTCAATTAGATTACAGTAGCAGACTGATGTTTCACAGTCAAAAAAGTTTTTTTTAAAAATATTTACCCTACTGTTATATCAAATATGATTGGTGGCACTAGTTGGCAAGTTTGCCTGGCACACACGCTGGCAGGCAGGCAACTGCAATTAGATTACACTAGCTGACTGATGTTTCACAGTCAAAAAAGTTTTTTTTTAAAATATTTATACTACTGTTACAACAAATATGAGTGGTTCCACTAACTTGGCAAGTGGGCCAGGCACACACGCTGGCAGGCAGGCAACTTCAATTAGATTACACTAGCAGACTGATGTTTCACAGTCAAAAAAGTTTTTTTTAAAATATTTACACTACTGTTATAACAAATATGATTGGTGGCACTAGTTGGCAAGTGGGCCTGGCACACACGCTGGCAGGCAGGCAGGCAACTGCAATTAGATTACACTAGCTGACTGATGTTTCACAGTCAAAAAAGTTTTTTTAAAATATTTACACTACTGTTACAACAAATATGAGTGGTGCCACTAATCTTGGCAAGTGGGCCTGGGACACACGCTTGGCAGTCAGGCAACTTCAATAGATGACAGGTAGCAGACTGATGTTTCACAGTCCAAAAAGTTTTTTTTCTAAATATTTACACTACAGTTATAAACAATATGATAGGTGGCACTAGTTTGCAAGTGTGCCTGGCACACACGCAGGGCAGGCAGGCATCATGCAATTAGATTACACTAGCTGACTGATGTTTCACAGTCCAAAAAAGTTTTTTTTTTTTAAATATTTACACTATTGTTACAACAAATATGAGTGGTTCCACTAACTTGGCAAGTGGGTCTGGCACACAGCCGCTGGCAGGCAGGCAACTTCAATTAAATTACACTAGCAGACTGATGTTTCACAGTCAAAAAAGTTTTTTTTTTAAATATTTACAATACTGTTATACAAATATGATTGGTGGCACTAGTTGGGGCAAGTGGGGCCTGGCACACAACGCTGGCAGGCAGCAACTGCAATTAGATTACACTAGTTGACTGATGTTTCACAGTCAAAAAAGTTTTTTTTTTTAAATATTTACACTACAGTTACAACACAATATGAGTGGTGCCACTAACTTGGCAAGTGGGCCTGCACACACGCTGGGCGGCAGGCAACTTCCATTAGATTACCCTAGCAGACTGATGTTTCACTAGTCAAAAAAGTTTTTTTTTAAATATTTACACTAACTGTTATAACCAAATATGATTGGTGGCACTAGTTGGCAAGTGGGCCTGCACACACGCTGGCAGGCAGGCAACTGCAATTAGATTACACTAGCGGAGCTGAGTTTCACAGTCCAAAAAAGTTTTTTTTTAAATATTTACACTGCTGTTACACACCACAATATGAGTGGTGCCACTAACTTGGCAAGTGGGCCTGGCACACACGCTGGCAGACAGGCAACTTCAATTAGTTTACAGTAGCAGACTGATGTTCACAGTCAAAAAAGTTTTTTTTAAAAAATATTTACCCTACTGTTATAACAAATATGATTGGTGGCACTAGTTGGCAAGTTTGCCTGGCACACACGCTGGCAGGCAGGCAACTGCAATTAGATTACACTAGCTGACTGATGTTTCACAGTCAAAAAAGATTTTTTTTGAAATATTTATACTACTGTTACAACAAATATGAGTGGTTCCACTAACTTGGCAAGTGGGCCAGGCACACACGCTGGCAGGCAGGCAACTTCAATTAGATTACACTAGCAGACTGATGTTTCACAGTCAAAAAAGTTTTTTTTTTAAATATTTACACTACTGTTATAACAAATATGATTGGTGGCACTAGTTGGCAAGTGGGCCTGGCACACACGCTGGCAGGCAGGCAACTGCAATTAGATTACACTAGCTGACTGATGTTTCACAGTCAAAAAAGTTTTTTTTTTAAATATTTACACTACTGTTACAACAAATATGAGTGGTGCCACTAACTTGGCAAGTGGGCCTGGTACACACGCTGGCAGGCAGTTAACTGCAATTAGATTACACTAGCTGACTGATGTTTCACAGTCAAAAAAGTTTTTTTTTAAATATTTACACTACTGTTACAACAAAAATGAGTGGTGCCACTTACTTGGCAAGTGAGCCTGGCACACACGCTGGCAGGCAGGCAACTTCAATTAGATTACACTAGCAGACTGATGTTTCACAGTCAAAATGTTTTTTTTTTTTAAATATTTACACTACTGTTATAACAAATATGATTGGTGGCACTAGTTGGCAAGTGGGCCTGGCACACACGCTGGCAGGCAGGCAACTGCAATTAGATTACACTAGCTGACTGATGTTTCACAGTCAAAAAAGTTTTTTTTAAATATTTACACTACTGTTACAACAAATATGAGTGGTGCCACTAACTTGGCAAGTGGGCCTGGCACACACGCTGGCAGGCAGGCAACTTCAATTAGATTACACTAGCAGACTGATGTTTCACAGTCAAAAAAGTTTTTTTAAATATTTACACTACTGTTATAACAAATATGATTGGTGGCACTAGTTGGCAAGTTTGCCTGGCACACACGCTGGCAGGCAGGCAACTGCAATTAGATTACACTAGCTGACTGATGTTTCACAGTCAAAAAAGTTTTTTTAAAATATTTACACTACTGTTACAACAAATATGAGTGGTGCCACTAACTTGGCAAGTGGGCCTGGCACACACGCTGGCAGGCAGGCAACTTCAATTAGATTACAGTAGCAGACTGATGTTTCACAGTCAAAAAAGTTTTTTTTATAAATATTTACCCTACTGTTATAACAAATATGATTGGTGGCACTAGTTGGCAAGTTTGCCTGGCACACACGCTGGCAGGCAGGCAACTGCAATTAGATTACACTAGCTGACTGATGTTTCACAGTCAAAAAAGTTTTTTTTTTAAATATTTATACTACTGTTACAACAAATATGAGTGGTTCCACTAACTTGGCAAGTGGGCCTGGCACACACGCTGGCAGGCAGGCAACTTCAATTAGATTACACTAGCAGACTGATGTTTCACAGTCAAATTTTTTTTTTTTTAAATATTTACACTACTGTTATAACAAATATGATTGGTGGCACTAGTTGGGGCAAGTGGGCCTGGCACACACGCTGGCAGGCAGGCAACTGCAATTAGATTGCACTAGCAGACTGATGTTTCACAGTCAAAACATTTTTTTTTAAATATATTTACACTACTGTTACAACAAATATGAGTGGTGCCACTAACTTGGCAAGTGGGCCTGTCACACATGCTGGCTGGCAGGCAACTGCAATTAAATAATACTAGCACAGTATATGCTGTGAGCCTGACACACAGGCTGGCAGTGGCAGGCTGGCGTGGCAACTAAAATTAAATAACACTAGCAGACTGATGTAAAAGTTTTTTTAAAAAAATTTACACTAATGTTACAACAGATATGAGTGGTGGCACTGAGGAAGTAGGCACAGTATATGCTGTGAGCCTGACACACAGGCTGGCACTAGTGGCAGGCTGGCCTGGCAACTAAAATTAAATAACACTAGCAGACTGATGTAAAAGTTTTTTTTTAAAAAAAATTACACTAATGTTACAACAGATATGAGTGGTAGCACTGAGGAAGTAGGCACAGTATATGCTGTGAGCCTGACACACAGGCTGGCACTAGTGGCAGGCTGACCTGGCAACTAAAATTAAATAACACTAGCAGACTGATGTAAAAGTTTTAAACAAAATTACACTAATGTTACAACCGATATGAGTGGTGGCACTGAGGAAGTAGGCACAGTATATGCTGTGAGCCTGACACACAGGCTGGCACTAGTGGCAGGCTGGCCTGGCAACTAAAATTAAATAACACTAGCAGACTGATGTAAAAGTTTTTTTAAAAAAAATTACACTAATGTTACAACAGATATGAGTTGTGGCACTGAGGAAGTAGGCACAGTATAGGCTGTGAGCCTGACACACAGTCTAGCAGTGGCAGGCTGGCCTGGCAACTAAAATTAAATAACACTAGCAGACCGATGTAAAAGTTTTTTTTAAAAAAAAATTACACTAATGTTACAACAGATATGAGTGGTGGCACTGAGGAAATAGGCACAGTATATGCTGTGAGCCTGACACACAGGCTGGCACTAGGGCAGGCTGGCCTGGCAACTAAAATTAAATAACACTAAACAGTAAACCCAGAAATTCTTATTGCAGCAATAGAACATTTGTAATCCAAATATTAATCGACAAAAAAAAAACTTGAATATTTAATCCTTTCCAAGTACTCCGTGATTCTCATTATTCATGTTGAATCACAGAGGGAATGAATCAGAAGCGCACACATGTGTAGCACATTGACATCTATAAATGACTACTAACACCACTATTGTATATCTCTTATCATTCAAATTGGTGTCGCACTTTAGTGCTTCATAGAACTACAGGGTAATTTATGCATAAATGTGAGTCTCTATACGAAGTAAGTTATTGTTATCAAGTACTGCTGTATGAGCTTTATATAATTACTCTCTGTTCAACTCTTGTGCCGTCTGAAAGACGTTGCTCAAATTCTCTGTGCTGTATTGTGTCAGCATTCCTAACTCCGCTGGAACAGAGTTATTCATAGAGAGAGCAAATTTACCTGATTCATTAAAGGTACAAATTGCGCATGCATTCAGAAACAAGCATGCATAAGCAGAATTATTCAAATGAACCATTAACTAAAGCGCAGTGATTGGCCTTAGTCAAATTATGTCCTACCCAGAATTTTAGGAGGCTGTCTTCAGTTTGGTAAACGTAAATATTTAGACAATTTTTAAGTAAGTGATTATGCTATAATATAATATTTTATTAAGTCATATGCACATGCATTGTGTTCATTAACAATGTACCAATGAGATATGCTTGTAAAATGTATTATAAAAAACAAAATTTTACTGGTCCTTTAAATATGAATATTGCATAAATATGAATTTACATCTTTTCAGCTACTTGACTGCAAAGGGCTCCAATGCACTTATATATACATCTATATATGTATACGTATGTATTTACGTTTATATCTGTATATATGTCTGTAAATACATATATACACATAAAAACATAAATGCATATGTACACACACACACACATATATATATAGATATATATTTATATATATTATATTATATATATATATATGGAAAAAAAGAGAGCAAATCTTGGTAATTCAGCGCAACTAAATACAAATAAAGGTACAAGTATAAGTACAAAATTATAGTAAGGAGTCAATGGCAAATCTAAGAATTAGTTCGAAAATATCAGTTCAAAACATTCTTAAATACGTTCCACGTTAGGTGCAGGAGTCAAATTGATAGTATAGTAAATGAGTGGATGTCCCCTTACCGTAAAATACCTCAATCATATTGAGGTAATGAATGGTCATGTAAGGAGTATAGGCCTGTCCCTTCTTAGCTTAGCAAGTTGGAGTGCCTCAGAGCTGTGGTCTTGGGAATAGGTTGTTCTGGGGTCCTCTCCCTGGCGAACTTGTGTATGGTCCTTGTCTTGTGAAAAACTTCCAGAGTTTTGTAGCTTATATACAATATTTTTCTGATTTCTGGTGCGGCTTCGTTGAAGGTTGTGATCATAGTGATGTTTTGAGATTTGGATTTGCTATTTACATTTTTCCCATTAAGTAAACTATTTCTCTCGAGTGATCTGACCTTCTTTTGAGAATTCTCTATAAGTGTTTTGGATATTTCTTTTGGATAAATTTTTATTAATAACTCAGATTCATTGTTGTAGTCACTGAGTTTATTGCAATTTTTTTGAACCCGTTGGAACTGTCCATACGGGGATGTTGGTAATCCAGGGTTGGTAATGACCACTGTCTGGCTTGCAAATATCCATTGCAGTCAGTTTCCTTGGTATAAAGTTTAGTCAGTATATTGTTGTTTTCATGGAACAATATCAGATCCAGGAACTCTATTTGGACATCTGAAATATTTGAGGTAAAGCAGAGATTTTAGCTTATTAATGTTTAAAATTCGATAAAATCTTGACAAATTTTCTCTTCTCCATCCCATATGACTACAATATCATCTATGTACCTGCCCCACCACATAATGTTATTGTAGAAAGGGTTATTGGTATAAATGTGTGAATCCTCCCATTCTCCCATATATAAATTAGCATAACTGGGGGCCATCGTGGTCCCCATGGCCGTTCCGCTTGTTTGTAAAAATATTTTTTTATCGAATAGAAAGAAGTTCTTCTCCAAGACAAATCTAATGCTATCTAGGATAAAGAGTTGGTGAACTTCAGTAAGTGTAGTTTTCTTTTTCAACACTTGTGCCATCATTTGTATTCCCAGATCGTGGTGGGATATCAAGTATATAAGGATGACACGTCTAGTGTCACCCATCTGTACGTATCTTTTCAATTGTAGATTAACTAAATTTTACTATAAGGTCCGTGGAATCTCTAATATATGATGGTATAGAGTTACCAGTGGCTTTAGGAAGTAATCACCATATTCTGATAATCTTGAGGTAGGGAATCGACTTCCGGACAATATAGGCCACCCCAGAGTTTTTTTATTATCTTATGGATCTTCGGTAGGTGGTAGGAGATCGCTTTTCTTGGATACGGGTGAGTAAGATATTTGAACTCATTAGTATTTAGTAAATTATTGAAGTTTGCTGTGTCGATCAAAGAATCATATTCCTTTTTGAAAAATGGTAGACGGGTCCCCTCTGAGGCATACATAAGAAAGGGGATCATTTAGAAGCCTATAGGCTTCAGCAATGTAGTCCGATTTGTTTTGGACGACTAAGCCTCCTCCCTTGTCTGCCTCCCTGAGGACTATGTTATCCATATCCATAATGGATTGTAGTGCCTCTTTTCCTTTTTACATAGGTTGTCATTTTTTATTTTGAAATTGACACACAGGTTTTCAAGTTCTTTAGAGACTAAGTCACTAAAAGTGGGGATGAAATTTCCCTTAGATTGAGTGGGATAAAAGATGGACGTGGGTTTTAAGTTGGAGTTTCTTCTTTTGTCTAGATTTGTGTCTCTCTGGTAATTTTCACTTTCCCGATTTAGTTCTTCAAGAATGTTCAATGTTTCTGTGTCTATTGTAGTAAAGTTGTCGCTGGTATTTTCGACTTGTTTTTGTTTTACTTTTTCGTAATGTCTGCAAAGCGTCAGTTTTGCGGATAAATTTATTAAAGTCGATAAATAAATTAAAGGGGTTTGGCCCTCGGGTAGGGGCGAAACTAAGTCCCTTGGATAGTACTTCCATTTGAATATTTGAGAAGGATGATGAGGAGAGATTAAATATTTTTAGTAATTTATCTCCTGTTTCCCCCTCTTTGGGGTTCTTGGTATTTCGTTTCCTCGTTCTTTTTCCCACCATACCTCTTCATCTTCCTCCTGTGGTCTCAGATTTACTTCGTAGTTTGGTGAGTCTATCGGTGTTGGTGGTGGTTATCTCTGTAAAATTTGGTATATCTTGAGGGTAATGGTTTCCTGTCCATTCTCTCTCTAAAAAAATCTGTTGTATGACCTCTATGTTGGGGTGGTTGATATGTTTTCTCCTTGTGTTTTTGTGTTGTGTTAATAACTTGGCCCAGAATTAGAGTGTCTCCATTCTGGTTTGTTATCCCTCGGGTGGGGGTTATTGTGGTTGTGGTATTGGTGGTGTGTTGGATTTGGTCTATTATATTGCTTTTTTGTGCGAGTGGGATTTTTTTGAAAATAGTCTTTATTATTGGAGTCTTTTGTTACAAGAGACTTGTTTTGATGGAGGTCGATTTTTGTTTCCCTTATTCCAATCTTGATGGTCATGGAATTGCCTTGTGTTAGAATTTTTATTGGAATTAGTACAACTATGAGTTTGTTTGCATAAGAATTACTGTGTTTTCTGTTTGAGATAGGTGCTTGAGGCTTAGGGTATATGCCGAGTGGAGGTCTTATTCTGTTTAGGAATGTGTGATGTGCTTTTGGTACCTTTGGATTTATTTTCATTTTATTATCTAGAGGTTCTGATGTAGTAATGTCTTCCCATATATCTTCCTCTCCCTCTGTGTTGTTTGACTCCTCACCTTCCTGCATATCTAGATAATCCCTCAAAAACATTTTTCTCTTTTTTGCTTCTAGAGTTAATTTGAATCTAGATATTTTATCTTTCTTTTTCTTGTCTAGTTCTTTAAACACTTTTGAAAGGTGCACTGTTTAGATATGAACTTTGGCTCCCCCATCCCTGGAACATTGTCCATCATTCAGAATTTGAGACACAGCATTCTGAAACAAACTACCTATATTCTACCTCCAGTTTCACTACTATTACCTGTGTGATTTATCGGCTATGTGTTTACATCATTTTATGTGCTAAAATCTTACCTCATTATGGATTAGGGTTTTACATGTGAGTGCATATCTTACCACTATTGCTCTTAATAAATGTATTGCATATACAGTATCACGCTATGTACTCTTTTCTTTTTGGTGGTGTGTTAAATTCAATTGCGCTCAAACGGGTTTACTTTCAACTTGCAATTTGCATGCAAAGAGCCGTGATAAACCCCCTTATCACTCGTGTGCCTTTGTAATCTAGCTCATAATGGGTATTCTGGGTTTAACAGACTTTTAGGAATTTTAGGTATATAATACAATATTAGTACTTTCGGAAACTTACCTTCACAAATTTGAACTCTCTCTGATTAAGAATTCCTGTCGCTTTTGCTTTTCAAATAGGGGTTCTAATTTTGAAACAAATTTCCTAGTAGGGTCAAGTTAATTCCATATAGGTAGTCTGATCACTTAATGGGACACTAAAGTCAGAATTAAACTTTCATGATTCAGATAAAGTACGCAGATTTAAGAGACTTTCTAATTTATGTTCATTATCATATTGTGCAGTCTTTTTATATGCAGACTTTCTGAGGCACTAGCTCCTACTACCATGTGTAAGAGTTCACAGTGTATATGTTTACAAGTCTGTAATTGGCTGATGGCTGTCACATGATAATGCAAAAAGGATTAGACTGTGGGATTGGTAGGGAATGTAGCTCACCTTTAAAACGTTATCCCAAAAGTTTCAAAGTAAATGTAATATAAGGTGTCGCAACTTAGCTTGCTATTCCCAAAGTGTCTTTCAATTTTTCTCTTGAGGAAGTCTGAGCGTCCTCAGACGAAACGCGTAGAGACTCTATCATTGCTGGTCAAACACTCCAGTTACATTATTAGTGCCTATCCGGTCATACGGGTAGCCTATTGGTATCACTGGTTCCTGCCAACAAGCCGGGCCGTCAGTCTATACAGAGGACATCTTCTTTTACACAAGTGAAGCACAGTCTGGATGTAAAGACCTTTTTATATGCTGTTTTATTCCTTCTATCTTGTAAGTAGCCATTTGTATGTGTGCACTTACACTTAATAAAATTTACTACACTTGAATCGGGCTGTGCCTGTCTCTGCTTTCTGCTTATAGCTTATTCCCAAAGTGTAAATATCAATTGTTATAATTGCTTGGACGTTATGGGTCAGTTATACACACCAATATCTGTATGCTTCATATTAGCAAATATATATACACACAATAATGAAATAAAATGCAATTTATTGTTTACAGGTGGCCCTCGTTTTACAACGATTCAATTTACACCGTTTCAGAATAACAACCTTTTTTTCCAGTCATGTGACTGCTATTGAAAAGCATTGAGAAGCAGTGCATTTATTAAAATAGTTTAAAACATATGTTTAGATCGAGTGCCACGGATTGACCTCAGGCTGGTATACAGAGACCTCCTAGCTGGTCTGGAAAGAAAGTAGTCGAATAAGGGAGTGTATACAGCGCCTATAGAGGCAAGAGGTGGTGGGATCAGTGATAGAGACTTCTGAGGTAGTTTAGATGTGATAAATGTAAACTAAATTTACTAAACTACATTTATCACATCTAAACTACCTCAGAAGTCTCTATCACTGATCACACCACCTCTTGCCTCTATAGGCGCCATTTATTAAAATAGCCAGTAGGTGGAGCTGTCCTCTTGTATTGCAGCAAAGCCAAGCAAGCTGAAATTAATCAGTTTAAACCAGACCTGAGCTATCGAGCAGATTTCAAAGGAACAAGATCTTCCTGTCTATAAATCCGTCCAGATTGGAATGCATAGAAAGAACTGTTTGCAGAAAAAAGCAAGTGAAGGCTGTGTTGTGTAATTATTTTATTAGGTTTATAATGCTGTTTAGCATTTAAAGTCTTCATTTCAAAGCTTAAAAATAATGTATTAGGTGTTACTTATGACACTTTTGAGAGGGGCCTGGAACATATCCCCCTCACTTCCCATTGACTTACATTATAAACTGGGTTTCAATTTACAACGGTTTCGATTTACAACCATTCCTTCTGGAACCTAGCCCCGGCGTAAACTGAGGGATACCTGTATATGATTAAAAACATAAAATCTGCAATAAGCAAGATCGTCAAAACATAACATATATGTGTAAATTATAAAACTGGACACCGATGTCTGATAAAAATCAATAAAAATAAAACTCTATTGTTTCTCAAATATAACCAAAATTATATAGATTGTTACTATTTGAGTCCAACAATGTAACTAACAAAAATTGGCAACTTGACTTGCTGTTAAGTGCCTGCTCGCTTGATATTATTCTCTGTCTTATTGCGGTCTCTTAATAACCGCTTCCTGCAGGTTTGTGTTCTTTGCTCAATCACTTAGGTGCTTAGTGATGTCTCCTTTACCTTGATGCGGTCTGGTACCTTGCCCTCTTACTAAGGTGGTCTTTGCTTGTTTTTGATGGGGTATCAGATGTAGCTGTATGTTGACTACTTTGGTGGTGTCCTCCGGTTTCTTCTTGCGGTCTGTTAATAACCGCTTCTTGTTGGTGGTATCAGCTTCTGCTAGATGAACCCCTAAAGTATTGGGGTGACTTCTTTCTCCTCAATGCGGTCAGATTTTATACCGCTTGTTGGATAAGGGTGGCGGTTTAGCTTACCGGACCCTTTGAAGATTGTGGATGTATCCAGGAAATGAAAACAGCTCTGTATTGTCTCTGCTCACCTGTCCACACACTTCAATTGGTGTAGCAGGTGTATCTGGTAGAAGATACACCTGCTACACCAATTGAGGTGTGTGGACACCGATTGAGGTGTGTGGACAGGTGAGTATGTAGATCAGCCCATGGTAAATCTCTAATCATTTATTGTACATCCTAAAAATGATAAAATGTTACACCAATCAAATGACTAATATCTTTTGTTCAATTATATCATGTCATGTAAATAATACATTAGTTCTCATTTGTGTAAAATGTCCTACATGCACTTTATTACTATATATTTGTGTATTTTGCAGCTTGAAGATTCAGGGAAAAGAGTTTCTATGGATAATAAAATGCAATTAGTTCTTGCAATTCCACACACACACACAAAAGGGCATTAAATGATGTTTTTTTATTTATATATGACTGTTATATACCAGCATTTGAACCCTGTATTGCAAAAGATCTGCATGCAAAATAAGGGTCAGTTTACAAGTGGAGAATAAAATGTAAACTGATTAAGTGTAATCATTGCTGGAGCGCAATCTATTTCACTCACATTAATGTGCTGGTATCACAGAATCATGGTGAATAGTAAAGTAGTATAGCTCATGCTACAATAATCAGTGCATACTGCAGGTGGGTCATTTTCCTTAGATAATAGATTTCTATGAGGGTTTGAGCTGAAATTCCTATCAGATAACAAAATGATGTAAATGCCCCTTTCAAGAAACTTTCTATTGTGCATTGGAATTCTCTCAATGTATTATTAAATATTACATGATGAGAAAACACTGGAAAAGTACAGAATAAACTATATATTTTACTCAGATTACAATCGCCTGTATATCCTTAAATCGATATGTGCTACATATTAATATCAGCACAGTCACATCAAAGAATACATGTGTTTTATATGAAAAGTGTTAAGAGTTTTCTTGTCATAATACACAGTGGAAATTAAATGATCACCTCTTGAAAAAGTAGCATTTTGTAGTAATTCTACATTCAGTAGAGCATTAAATTATTCAGTGAAGTGTATAGAACATCTGAACAGTTTTGAGCCTTACAGCTTTTCTCCTAACAACGAAAAAGTGCTAAAACAGGCAGGAAAGCTTAGCCATTTCATCTTGGAAGCAGCTTATTGAATTAAAAAGACAAGTCAATTAATGTATTGTTCTGTTGCTTAGGGATACTACATGGAAATGAATAATATAGTCACATTTATTATTATACAAAAATAAGACAACTAAAAGAAAATAATCTTTCACATTAGGAAAAGATGACATAAGCAAGTCTTCTGCTGAAGAACGCTATATTCTGTTAAAACACTTTATGTTGTGTCTTGGGTTGCGGATCACAACAGAACTATGATCCTTACAGTCTGTGCTACGCTGTTTGTATACTTTAGAAACAAATCATACAGAGTAGACCATGTGCGATTCGATTTTGGTCCGAATCGAAATTCGGACAAATTTGTCAAATTCGGAGATTCGGACAATTCGAATTTCCGAATTGCGGTAGTGTCGAATCTACCTAATAAATCCAAATTGATTCGAATTTATTCGGTAGATTCGGATGGATTCGGATGGCCGTGTATTGTACAGTATAATAGGTTTATCACTCTGCTATGGGTTAAACCTAATATACAGTACATAATACCACTTACCGAAAATTCCGAATTGATTAGAACCGAATCGAACCAAATTTTTTCACGAATCCGAAAGAATCGAATGAATCCAAAACAAGTTCATACGATTTCTTCCGAATTCGAATCGGTCCGAACCGAAATTGAATCGATCCTAACCGATTTTTTCGAAGCCTGCCACAAGTCTAATACAGAGTTCTATATGTTTGCCAACTTATAGGTAAAAAGTTGAAAGAGTATATAATAGATAACTGCCAATGACAACCAGGTAAGAACACGCCTCAGCCAATAATTTTTGATATAAAATAAGGTTTGCTATTAATGTTAGATTTAACTCCCTGATCCCAGAGAGGGATGCAAGACAATTGTTTTCAAATAGTTAACCATTAGGGGCCTAGTGTTCAAAAACTTGCTGGCATAGATAGAACTCTTAGAGATTTTTTTTTAGACCTTATATTGTAAGGTAGGAGTCTTCCGTAACATTCAGAGCCGCGAATGGCGAGATAAACAGCTCTCAATCTACAGTTTATAAATATCTCCAAACCATGGTTCTACAAACCGTCAGCCTCTCAGCTGTTCACAGTTCCACTATCAGACTTTTGTGTTCCATGATATTTTGTAAATACAGATAAATACATGAAAAAGATCTGCTTTACATTGTAGAAAGTAGTGATGGGCGAATGTGGTGAAAGGGAAATTTGCTTGGTAGAATGTATAGTCCTGTGGACATTCGTTTTAGTCAATCAAATAAAACAAAATGCATTCAAATTTGGTAATCGAATGTTTTTCACATTTTATGAATGTTACTTTCATTTTCAAATGTTCATAATTAGATTGAATATCCACATTTGAAATTTCGAATGTAGCATTCGATTTAACAAATACTATTCAGAAGTCCAATACTTATATATAGGGAATGCATAATTTGAATATTATATTAAAAAAAAAAAAATTAGAAATACCATTACATTAAACAAATGTTAGAATGTTGTGCAAACTTTCGAAACGAATAAACAAATGTGTTAAAATGAATTTCCTTTTTCGAATGTTGTAAAACATTCGCCCATCCCTAGTGGAAAGCAGGCTCCAGCAATGACTTAAAAGCAACATTCGCTGTTTAATACATTGAGCTCAAAGACTTCCTTGCTTTTGTGAAATATCTTTGGTCATGTATCGTTATTTCAAAGCTGACTAGATTGATTTCTCTTTAATCATTTTCAAATTTTCTTTCATGCATATGTTTGAGTAGACTATTTTATTGAGGAAGGTTAATTTTATTTTATGATGCCATCGCCCTTCACAGTGTAGCTGTGTATTAACGGTCACAAGATAGATGCTTTTTCTTGCAGATGCCAAAAGGAACAGGTACAAATCTTTATGAAATACACAATTTTCCAGTTTGCAATATTGCATTGAGTTTTTTTGTCAGATTCGGGAACTGGTTTTATTAAACTTATGCTGAAAAATTAAGTATTTTGTTGAACTCCAAATAATGAGAGTTTGGTTCAGTGTAGTTTTTTTTTTTATTTCATAGTAGCGAAAGTGTGAAAACTAGTTAATGAATTTAAATCTTTATCAAATCTCTAACATTCGATAAATTAGATTTAATACAAGAACTAAAATGATTGTCTACTTCTTTATACCAGAGTGAACTCACTTTACAATGCAGAAATATAGAGAATGACCCCAAGTAAGTTACCGATGTTTATCATGGGATTTTAACCTTTATGTACATCACATGGGGAATTCAGCTTAGCAGCTGGATCAAAATAAAAAGTTGAATTAATCTATCTCTTTGTTGTTTCTCTAAATGTCTTTATTTTACTAAATGTATTTATTCTTAGCTCCATATAACAAATTGTATTTATTTATTTATTTTCATTTAAAAGCTATCCAAGAAACAAGTAACATTTAATAGAAAAAAAAAAACATCAGGACTATGAAAAATGTAAGGTTTAATTTCGTCTGTCACTAACAAACCGCTCTCAACAAAAATTTCACATCATTTTATATTAAAATGTTTGTCATATAAGAAACAGAAAAACAGATTTTGATGGCAGAAGCATGGGTCTAACAAGGGGACCATATTTCTTGTAAACAGTTAAACACAGCTCTGGGGACATGCTAACCCAACAAGCGTTAACTTGAATTGCGCTCAATCGATCACTTACTTTCAACTTGTTATACCAGCGCAATTTAATCTGCACTCAAACAAACTCGAAAACTTGATATTGCTTGCGAGCCTCACTTGCAATTTGGCCCTATGTGTTTTAGATAGATAGACAGATAGATAAATAGAGTTCTTCTTGAAAACCAAAAGCATTGCACTGACTGCAGAGAACAAAGATGTAATTGGTAGCTGCATTCCACTAACTCTGTTGACTGGCTCACCAGCAATATTCTGCTCAACAGCTTTAAATCTTTAAAGAGATTAACTCCATAGTAAAGTAGGGTCAGTAATGCATCAGACTGTCCCTTTAAGGTACTGAAAATGCCACACTGATTCTACTGTACCCATGACGTTGATTTAATATAGAAGACAGATCCCTGATGATAAAGCCTCAATGAGCTTGTGGCATTATGAGACTGAGATTTATAAAGAAAATGGGTCGAGTCTCAGGGGGACAGTACATAGAAACTAATGAGCCTTATATGCTTTGCCCTATAATGATGAATACAGTTGGCTGTAAGATTTACTGCAAACAAATGTATCTGTATACAATACAATTGCAATGATAAACAATAAAAACATTACTGAAATCACCTGGATATTCAGTCTGCTTACATATAACACCCTTGGTAAGATCTTTTTGTGTGATATCACCATCTTATTAATGGGGAATCTGAAAGTTTCTTTTGGTTCAAGGAGCAATAGAGTTTTTTTGCATTTGACTCAGAACTCAGAGACAACTTTTAACATGTTCAAAGATCCACTTACTGACTCTCTTAAGCGTATCATAAAATTGCAAATAGCATTTAATTATTGTACCGCTGCTTTTATATAACTATGTGAAGAGATTAAATACATAGTTAAATTTAAAGGGATATGATACCTAAATGTTGAAACACATAATAGTGATGCCGAATAGCTGTAAAGAGCTGACTAGAAAATATCACCTGAACATCTCTATGTAAAAAAGGAAGATATTTTACCTCAAAATATCTGAAGTATTCACACTCATTGTAAAGAGACTTTAAGCAGCCAATCATGATGTTTGTCCCAGGACAAGCTAATCTGTCATGTGCAGGCACAGTCATGTTATTTTCCTTTTCAGTTTAAATAAGTTCTATGAAATCTCACGAGAACGCAGCAAAGGCAAAGCATTACCTCAGCACTGCTGATGTTGTTTGGCTGTTTTTATTGCTTTCAATTTGCAACTGAACAGCAGTTAAAGTACAACTGTTTACACAGAACTTACTCTAGTGACCTGAATGAATTGTGAGGTAAAATATCTTCCTTTTTTTAAATAGAGATGTTCAGAAAATATTTTAATGTCAGCTTTTTACAGTTCTGATGCATCTCTTTCAAGTTATTTAGCATATGAGTATTATATCCCTTTAACATAAAAAAGCAATGCACTAGTGGGAGCTTGCTAAACACATCTGGCGAGCCAATGATAAAGGGCATATGTGTATAGTCACCAATAATCAGCAAGCTCTGTGTAGTGTGTTGCTGCTCCTAGGTATGCTTTTCAAAGCATTGCAAGATAAAAAATAGGCAATTTGATGATAGAAGTAAATTGAAAAATCTTTAAATTGCTCTGTCTGAATCATGAAAAGTAAATGTGATGTCTGTTTAACATTGCAAACATTAGGAATTTATGTATATATTATTTGTATATTTTAGTTGTATTATGTACTCCCTTATAAAATAAAATTCAAAATCTTAAAGTAAATACAACTTTGTTTACATTAAATATTGTATTAAACTGAGAGGTTTATTAACTTTAAACATCATAATTCATATTTTATTTTAGAATAGTGTACATAAAAAATGTATTTAAATATAACAAAATTAAATTCCTATTCTTTGCTCCATTACACATTCATAACATGAAAGGGACATAAAAACCAAAAATCTTTCTTTCATGATTCAGATAGAGGATACAATTTTAAACAATTTTCTAATTTTCTTCTATTATTTAATTTGCTTCCTTCTCTTGTTATCCTTTGCTGAAAGGTTTATCTAGGCAAGCTCAGGAGCAGCAGAGAACCTAGGTTTTAGCTGTTGATTGGTGGTTGCATATATATATTGATTGTGATTGGCTCACCCATGTGTTCGGTTAGAAACCATTAGTGCATTGCTGCTCCTTCAATAAATGATACCAAGAGAATGAAACAAATAGATAATAGGAGTAAATTAGAAAGTTGTTTAAAATTGTATTCTCTATCTGAATCATGAAAGAAAAATTTGGTGTTTAAGTCTAAAATGAGAAGCTCTTTTCAAAAACAAACTTTAATTAATCTTTTCCAAGCATTTATATGTACAAACAGGTGTTCTCTGCGCACTCAGCAATTACCACATTTACCCTAAAACACCTCAATTACTGAAGCTGAAGCAGTGATAAACACAGAAACAAATTGTAATTTTATAAAATATGATTTCAATGTTAATCAAGACAGCTCAAATGTATGATCTACTCAAAATATGCAAATCTCCATCCATCTAAGTTTCATATTCTACATAAAGAAGGCGTCTGATTGGCAAACAGCTCTAGTTCTTGCAAAAGATTAGTGGCTTTTCAGAGCCAATACTTAAGAATTAAAATGTCTAGAATATGTTAAAAAACAGCTATTTTAAATGCTGACATAAAGATAAAGAAGCTATTTGTAAACAATTTAATACACCCTAGCAGGTAAGATGGATAATTTGGAACAAATTAATGGAGAGAACATTTTACAGTATACTGTCCCTTTAAGCTGTGACACGGCAGCCATCAGATACCATACAAACTGTCACAATGGAGAAATCAGAGCACATTTCCTGTCACTCAAAACAAACAGTGAAAATTTATTTTAAAACCCCTTTCGAATCACAATGTGATTGACCCATTAAACTTTAAGAAAAGAAAGAAAAAAAAAACAGTAGGAGAGGTGCAGAAGTCCACTCTGCTTTGTATAATGGGGCTGCGTTCATGCCATTTTGTTAGTTGTACCTTTCACCATGTCACAAAACACAGGATCGGTTGGGATATACACAATTTTAACACCACTATTTTACCATGCAGTGCCAAACAATTCTTTGTTTATTTTCTCTTTGAGAGCAAAAGATATATTAAAGAGTAACTGAGCAAAAAATATTTTGTCAGACATTTGAAAGAGCAACAATTGAACATATCAAGTCTGCATTTCTGCATTAACCGCTTCCCGTCCGGACTTATTTGTTTACATCAAAGTTCAGATGTAAACAAATAAGTTAAAAAGTGAAATCACCTGAACGTTCATGAGATCGCGTGATTTCAATAATGGGATAGTGTCTGGGGGGAGTGCCTATGATGCTAGGCACGCCCTCCAGCCCGCAATCCTATCCAGGGAGCGCCTTTGGCTTAAAGGGAAACTGAACCCAATTTTTTTCTTTCATGGTTCAGATAGAGCATGCAATTTTAAGCAACATTCTAATTTGCTAAATGTATCCACCAATCAGCAAGTGCTACCCAGGTGCTGAATCAAAGTTGGGCCGGCTCCTAAAGTTAAATTCCTGCTTTTTCAAATAAAGATACCAAAAGAATGAAGAAGATGTGACACAACAGAAGAGCTAGAAAAAAAAAATTACTTTCCCTTAAAGGGACATGAAACTCAGAACATTTTTTTCTTGATTCAGATAGAGAATGCAATTTAAAAAAATTGTCTAATTTACTTCTACAATCAAATTTAATTCATTCTCTTGTTATTTTTTTTGAGGGATATCTAGACAACTAACGATAACAAGGAAAGTAAGAAAATGTGTTAATAAAAGTAAAGTGGGAAGTTGTTTAAAATCACTGCTTTGTCTGAATCATGAAAAAAAGTGTGTCCTCTAACTGTACAGAAAATATTTGCAATTGGCTGTGGGTATTTTACATAAAATGGAAAATTCAAGAACAAGGGGTCATGAGCTCAAGCTAAAGGGTAGTAGATTCAGGAGTAATTTGAGGAAGCACTTCTTTACAGAAAGAGTGATTGATTTATGGAATAAACTTCCTCAAGAGGTAGTAGCAGCAAACACTGCATAATGCACGGGACAAGCATAAGGCTATCCTACAAACTAGATAAGTTTATACTGTTAGGTAAGGTCGGGCAGACTTGCTGGGCCTATGGCTCTTATCTGCCGTCAATATCTATGTTTCTATGTTTCTAATTTTACATAATTATCAGGATAGTGCTGCTATAACCTCAGCTCTTCGTTTTAATTTCATAGCAAAGTGTATTTTCAGGGTTGGATATATAATAAGACAGAGTAGGTATGTGCCTATGGGCACCTTCTATAGAGGGGCGTCTGTCTCTGCTATTGTAAATACCACTCAGCCGGTGACCTTAACTAAGATGGCCGCCAGCAGTGAAATAACAGCACAGACCGTCTTTGCTGTCACTGCAAGTATACCCAAGTACGGCATCCAGCTTCTTCCTCCATGCTCAATGCTTGTGGTGTACTTAACAAAGATGGCCGAAGCACACACACCGCAGTGCTGTTATTTAACTGCCGGCGGCCATCTTAGATAAGGTCGCTGGCACCTGGGCTGTAAATATGGCCTTGTGCATTCTGCATATAAAACATAAATAAACTGTATTTATGTCATCCATTACCTATATTCCAATTACGGAAAAGAAAAAGCTTACATTCTTGTAAAGCATGTTTTCTTTCTGTTCTTGGTATGACAAGGGACATCTGGGATGAAGTTTGAAAGTTGGCAATGATACATAGTTGTTACTATAGTAACTACAATACATACAAATGTATTAGTGCTTATTGGCTTAGAGGATCTGCTCATACAGGTATATTAGTTATTATTGCTTGGAAAGTAAAATTCCTAAAGCTTTATTAGTTTTCAATGGCTGACAGGGGCAACCTATATAGCTTAATAAGTGCTCACTACTGACAAAACTTCTACAGTAACATTAGTGCTCACTGGCTGACAAATACAACCTCTACAGGTGTATTAGTGCTCATTGGCTGACTGAGACAACACATACATATGTAAATAACTCAGCTGAGAAAAACAACTCATGCATCTGTATTAGTTCTCATTAGCTGATAACGACAACCCATACATCTGTGTTCATTGGCTGACATTAAAAAAACAACAACTTTATGGCTGTATTAGTGCTATACAAGTATAAGTTTGCAGACGCACGATAAATAATTTTATAAATGTCCACCAAATGCCCCCAAAATCAAGTGTAATATACTTTATTAAAAATGAAAATAGCAGCATCTTTATTTTTTTTTTTTTTTTTTAAAGTAACCGCACTTAGCAGTTTTTTGTGGGATAAAGTTATTGGCTATAGGATTTTAGGGAGAAAAAAAAACAGCACTGAAAAGGACCTTTATATTGCAGTCTATGGGAACTGTGTGTTCCCTGTAAATAAATATGCATATGCTTATATACATATATTTATAAGTGTTAATATGTGTATGTACACATATTAATACTGAAATATATACGTATATATTCATATACTGTACATATATATTTACAATTTGCTGCCATTGCTGTACGACTTACCCCCTTCTATGTGCTAGTTCTTTGTGCGCTGATATTACTCAGTGGAGTGCAAATATCTATTTGGTGAAAGCGTTATTTTGTGTTCCACTTGTAATCTATCCCTAAATGTACTTTTAAACTGCCTAGAATTTAAAAACTCTGTAGTGCATTTAAAAACTTTATATTGAACAAAGAATAATATTTTCACTGTTTTTGTGAATAAACTATATGGGGCCAATTTATCAAGTGTCTGTCCTACATGATCTGCCCAGCGGATAATGTCCGACAGACATCGCTGAACGCCGACATTTTTTAACAGTGCACAAGCAGTTCTAGTGAACTGCTTGTGCAATGCTGCCCCTGCAGATTTGCAGGTGCTAGCAGGGGGTGTCAATCAACCCAATTGTATACGATTGGGCGGACTGATGTCCGCAGCCTCAGAGGAGACTTACGAGTTCAGACCGCTGCTTCTTAACTGCTGTTTCCAGCGACCCTGAAGGCTCGCGCGGAAACAGCTGCATTAGGGCAGATTGCTAGCTTGTGAAATCAGCCCCTTTGTCTTTCACTGAAATCATGAATGATTTACATGACATTAATGCTTTTATTTCTGATTCATATATATATACTAATGTATCCAGATGAATCCCAACTAAATGAGAATGATAAACTATACTTATCCACGGAAGAAGCAAAATGTATTTTAAGGTTGAGTAAGATAAATTTGCCTTTAATTATGAACAATTCTTTGACCCCTGTAACATTTGTATCAATTACATAAACAGAGTGACTCATAAGAAAATGAATTGATTCTTAGTCAAATGGGCTTTAGGAATTGCAATGTCAAATTTGATCTGGCACGAGCCATGGTTAATCATTCTGTAATTATGAGAACAGCAAGCAATAAAGTGCTGCATGTGTGTTTTGATTTTGTAAACATCAATCAAAAGATTTGATGAAAAAAAAAATTACTGGCATGTTTAATCTTTCTGAAACTAATCTAAATGCTTAGTAGTAGGCCTGGCATTGTTGTTTTTAATAGTGAATACAAATACATAATTATGCTTATGAAGAGTGCAAGGATTAAGTTATGGTTTGAAATTCCCTCTTCAGTAATTGGTTTTGCTGATTTATCTCAGGAATAATGCAATACTGTTTGATGTGCTATATTATTCTCCTTAAGGCTTCAATTGCCTCAGTTTATGAAGCTGATGATGCCCTTGATACATCTGTGGTTAACAAACACTGCTTTTACACAATTGGTTGCCTGAAAGCAGGAGGAGGGATTGCCCAAGTGTGTTCTTGTGCAGTCATAAATTCTGTCCCTCCCTGCCTCTTCTCCTCCCACCTCCGGATTCCCATGCCTGCCTTGTTCTCTTATTCTCCTTAATTCTCTACTACTCAGCCATCACCTACTGCCTTGAGAACAGCTACATCCATGGGATTTAAGGTGCTATCCAGAGTGCTGAAAGAGTGTTCATAAAAATCAATATTCGTTACCTGAACTAACATTTCCTTAGCAGTGCCAATAAATGCTGTGTTTTAAATGCTTCCATTTCTTTAAATGCAGCAACAAAATAATTATTTTAGTTATTTAAAGGGATATAGGCATGATGCATGTAGTTTAATGCTCCAATTCCAGTACCCCCTGCAATGCTTTATAAGTAAAACATCATTCTGCAGGTTAAAGGGATACTGTAGTGTAAAATTTCCGCTTTAATGGGTTCTCAGTGATACATTTTACCTGTTTGGGTGTATTGAATTGTTTACGAATAGCTCCTTTACCTTTATATTTTTATTTGAAATAGCATTTTTGGCTATTAAAACTGCTCCCTATAATGAATAGCTCAGTGCTACAGTATTGTCTGTAGAAAAACTATTTGAACAAGAGACATCAGAAGACATCAACTTCCCAGTGGACAGTGGGAGAGAAAGCCGAGGCTATTTTAAGGGTGTTCCTGTGTCTGCTTTTAATACAATAAACTATTATCAGTAGCTTGCCTGGGTATGTTATATATAATAAGATCATTTTAGTTACATAATTATACTCCTGTAGACAGCTCCAGGCCAATTTCCCAACTGTTTTACTTTTCTTCTTTAATTCCTTTTAAATACAAGGAAAATTAACCTACGTGTGTTATGTGTTGTTTATCGCCTTAGGGATGACTATAGAGGGCTATGATTAGCAAAAGGGAGCGAGCACACGTGATACAATTCTTGGATTCCACAAATGCAGCTGGCTGTAAATCTATTCATATCTGATATAGTTATTTAAAAAAAATAATAATGAATGATTGCAGTGGTCTCAGGCAGCCCTCTAAAAAGGATGATTATTTCATTGGAAATAAATAGTATTATATAACAGAAGAAATACTTTGTTATAGTACAAAATATTTTAATATATTTTTGTTATTTAGCAATGTGAGAGTTTTTTTTTGGTTAACTCAAAAAGATATGGTGTATAAAAAGAAAAAAGAAAATTACACATTAACCAAAGCGTTTTTAAGAGTATCCATTAAACATAAAATATGTATTTTTTCTAACATAAAAGCCCATCAAGTACAAACAAATTAGAGATTACCAATAAAGGGTTAAAAAAAGTCAGCCATACTCATTTTGTTCACTCAGGGAATTTAAAGGATAGGAAGGTCAAAATTGAAATGTGCATGGGTACATTTAAATTTGAAATAAAAGCCTTTTTACATTCCATTAGCAAAAGTGTTCCTAGTAAAGGTTATTACTTTTTTTCATTGACATATGCACATATTCTGTGAGGGCCCTGGCACCAATATTAAAACACCACACCTTCTTAGAGAGTTAGCATTGACAGATATGTCACAAATTAAGTCTTCACAAGCATAATACACAGCACTGTCAACTCTATGAGCAGGAATAGTGTTGAAATATAGAAGAAAGAGAGGGGTGCCTCATGTGTAATCAAAAAAGCCAAAGCTTATGCACTGGAGCCAAATTGGTACTCACATTTAAAATAAGCACCCCGATGTGCTAATGGAAGCAGACTGACATAATATGGTGTGTCAGTACCAGGATATCCCCGCCAGGTGTAATGTCCAATTGCACACCTATGTGCTGGTAGATGCAGACTGATCATTTTAGGTTAGGGCGTATCAGCTCACCCACTCCAGCTGTTACCAACGATATGGTCCAAAAACAGGATAAATGCACAAACAGACGAATATTGGGAAATGAGAGGTAAGGTAAAAACCACTATACTTGTGTTATAGTAAAATACATTTTTATTAAAAAAAAAATGAAAACAAAAATTTAAATTTAAAAATTAAAATATTAAAAGAATACAATAACAACAAGTAGAGGTCAAGGGGATAATCCCCTCTAATGCAACGTGTTTCTCGGCACTGAAGTTCCGTTTCCTCCGGCATGTATACACCTTACCTCTATCCTGCTATTTAATCCTTTATGCTACCAATACACAATTTATTAAAGAACAACACCCACAATGGGTGTGTCCATAAGACACATGTTCAGCATTAATCCAAACAAACCAAACATATTATTCTTATACATAAGGCATTGTGTTTCAAATACATCATCATCATCATCCTGTTAGTTAGTTAAACTTTAGGTTGCAACCATATCCCTCTCCACCATACTGAATTTCTCTGTTAACACAGTTACATTCCCTATTTTTTCTATATTGTTGTTTTTATTAAAATGTACCTATCAGTTTGGTGTCCTATATTGACTGAGTGTTCTGTATTTCAATAAAATTGTCTCATTTTAAACAGTCATCATTTGATGTTATAAATTTTAAATCCGTTTTGAGCTCTCTTCGTTTTCATGTACCATAATTGTTTGTTATGATTTTAACTACATTTTATGGTTCCATCCTATTTATAAAACAAAAAAGGATTTGATTTTTACCTTAATGATGTCCATAATGCAGGATTCAGATCTTCCATGATATCTCTCTAAATAATTATTGATCAATTACATGTATTCTACAAACAAACAAACAAAAAAACAAAAAACTACACTAGTAGCCAATCCTCACAAACTACACTCTCTGAACAGGTCATATCTACCAATCATGGGCAAGTTCTCATTTTAACAATTGTTTGTGATTGGGTAGACCGTTTTAATAGGTAACCAAAATCTTACACTTCCTGCTATACTTCTATAGTTAATGACTAGTAACCAATCCTCATAGACTACACTCTCTGAACAGGTCATATCTACCAGTCATGGACGAGTTCTTATTTTAACAATTATTTGTGATTGGGCAGACCGTTTTAATAGGTAACTAAAACCTTACACTTCCTGCTATACTTCTATAGTTAATGACTAGTAACCAATCCTCACATAATTCACTCTCTGAACAGGTCATATCTACCAATCATGGATGAGTTCTCATTTTAACAACTCTTTGTGATTGGGCCGACCGTTTTAATAGGTAACCAAAACCTTACACTTCCTGCTATACTTCTATAGTTAATGACTAGTAACCAATCCTCACAGACTACACTCTCTGAACAGGTCATATTTACCAATCATGGACGAGTTCTCATTTTAACAACTCTTTGTGATTGGGCCGATCGTTTTAATAGGTAACCAAAACCTTACACTTCCTGCTATACTTCTATAGTTAATGACTAGTAGCCAATCCTCACAGACTACACTCTCTGAACAGGTCATATATACCAATCATGGACAAATTTTCATTTTAACAATTGTTTGTGATTGGGCAGACCATTTTAATAGGTAACTAATCCCTGGGACTCTATTCTTCTGGGAAAATATCACTAATCAAATGAAAAAAAAAATGATTATGTGTTCCAGTATACATAAATATACCCTTTGTGTGTATATAACCATAAATCTGTATATGTATCCTCTGATACTGTATGCCATCTATACTCATAATATATAATAATTAATTCCAGTATAATCAGTCAATGAGTCCATACATATGGCATATCCAGATTGTGGAGAGGGATAGATACAGGTGCAACTAGAAAGACTAAAGCAAATCCTACAATGACACTCAGAAAGCTGCTAGATCTAGAACTTTATTTAGGACAGAGGGAAATAAAGACTGGAAATGATATATCCAATATGTCTCCTTCTGGCGCAAACAAGTGTACCTATTATAGCCCACAGCACTAGGGATGCTCTCAAGAGGCGTGATCTTGAAACTATGGTAACACCCATTGTGCTGTGTTGTACTATGTCTGGAGACACTGTGTTACATTGAATGTTGTTTGATATTTCTCCAGTGTTCACTCCATCTAGTAAACACTGGAGAAGTATTGTAGACCACACCTGCAGGTTAGAACATAGATGATAAAATTATTGCCACAGTTGATGTAGCTCTTTAGAGCTATAGTCTCTCCCGTGGCATGACATACCACTGACTTACTCCCATGCGTTACATATTTGCACATGTAACATCTGCTTTTATTGCATCTATATCCTTATTGTAGCTCTTTAGAGCTATAGTCTCTCCCGTGGCATGACATACCACTGACTTACTCCCATGCGTTACATATTTGCACATGTAACATCTGCTTTTATTGCATCTATATCCTTATTGAGATGTGCAAGATTTTTCTTACGTGTATTCATCCTTTTGCTATTACTACCTTGATTGGGGCTAATTTTTGCTTAAAGGGCCATAATACCCAAATGTTTAAACAGTTGAAAGTGATGCAGCATAGCTGTAAAAAGCTGACTAGAAAATATCACCTGAATATCTCTATGTAAAAAAGAAAGATATTTTACCTCAAAAGTTCCTCAATAGCCACCTTCCATTGTAAATGATTTCTAAGCAGCATATTAGTGTGTCTGTCCTGGGACAGCTTAGGGGTTGAGCCTTGTGCACTCTCATATTATTTCCCTATTCAGTTTAAAGGAAGTTTACAATGAAATCTCATGAGAGTTAAATCAAATTTCATGAGATCACAGAAAAAGAGTTCATGAGCTCAGCACTGCTGATGCTGATTGGCTGCTGTTCATTTCTTCATTTTTTTTTTTTTTTACCTGCAGCTGGGAGCAACTGAGTATAACTTTTTACACAGAACTTACTCTGCTGAGCTGAGGAAATTGTGAGGTAAAATATCTTCCTTTTTTACATAGAGATGCTCAGGTGATATTTTCCTGTCAGCTTTTTACAGTTATACTGCATCAGTTTCAAGTGATTGTCCTTTTAAGAGTAGGTGCTCTATGAAACACCAATCTTTTATTATTTTCGAGTATATTTTTAAGATACGGATCTTTTAAGATTATGGGCCAATATTTGTTCAAAATTTGCCTGATCTGTTTATGTTCCGAATTATATTGTGTGATAAATGCTGGATTATTCAAGTTTTTCCTTTAATTTTTAATAATAGATTCTTCCTCTATTGAAGGAGGAAAAAGAATTTCAGCTCTATTGATATTTCTGGCTCTCAAATAACTGTCATTGATGAGCCCTTGGGGGTATCCTTTTTCTTTGAATCTAGTAATCAAAATTTCAGACTGTGTGTCATATTATTCCATTGTCCAAAAATTTCTCCTTATACGTCTGAATTGACTGTAGGGAATGTTTGTCTTCCAGCTATTTAAATGATTACTCAAAAAATGAAGAAAGTTGTTGCTAACAGCACTTTTAAAATAAGTGGAAGACAAAACATTCCCCTCATCAGTCCATTCCAATGTTACATCCAAATATTCTATTTTAGTCAGTTGCAAATTGTAAGTGAAGGAAAGGCCCATAATGTTAGTATTTAAACTCTCAATGAACCTATTAGCTGTATCCACAGAACCATTCCAAATAAAAATTAAATAATCTATGTAACGGCCGTAGAATACCAGGTTTGCCCTCCAGTCTGAGCTGTATATGTATCTTTGACTAACTAACAGGATGATGATGATGATGATGGTGATGTATTTGAATATTCTAAACACAATGCTTTATGTATAAGAATATTATGTTTGGTTTGTTTGGATTAATGCATAAAATGTGTCTTATGGACACACCCATTGTGGGTGTTGTTCTTTAATAAATTGTATATTGGTAGCATAAAGTTTTAAATAGCAGGATAGAGGTAAGGTGTATACATGCCTGAGGAAACGGCCCTTCAGTGCCGAAAAAACGCGTTGCATTAGAGGGGATTATCCCCTTGACCACTACTTGTTGTTATTATATTCTTTTAATATTTAAATTTTTACATTTCAATTTTTGTTTTCAGTTTTTTTTAATAAAAATATATTTTACTGTAACACAAGTATAGTGGTTTCTACCTTACCTCTCATTTCCTAATATTGGGCTGTTTGTGCATTTATCCTGTTTTTGGACCATATCGTTGGTAACACCTGGAGTCTGTGAGCTGATACGCCCTAACCTAAAATGATCAGTCTGCAACTACCAGCACATAGGTGTGCTATTGGACATTACACACCTGGCGGGGATATCCTGGTACTGACACACCATATTATTTCAGTCTGCTTCCATTAGCACATCGGGGTGCTTATTTTAAATGTGAGTACCAATTTGGCTCGAGTGCATAAGCTTTGGCTTTTTTGATTTGGTGATTCTACATATGAGGCGCACCTCTCTTTCTTCTATTTTACAGTTTTTCCAGTATCTTCTGTGAAGAGGAGTGCAGCCATCATTCGCACTGAGGACATACCTGATTTTGTGCTCTATCATAGTGACTTTCAACATGAGACTGTGATATAATTGTATGTTAATTTGTACAAGTGCCATATATTGAATGAGCTGTGTATGTTGTTTTTTGAGGTTGTACAGTGCATATATAGTGTATGCGCCCTCTCTTATTTTTTATATTTTTGGAATAGTGTTGAATACTGGTGCACGGCTGTCACAGCAAATGTGCGTATGCCACTGAAAAACAGTAATGGTTTTTAATAGAAGCATTTTTTTCTAATGGAAGTATATTGACAAATTGTTTCAATTTCAAATATAAATGCACTCATGCATTTTTTTTTATTTAGACCTTTCTATCTCTTTAATGATTGTCTAGATAGAAAAACATAAAATACCTAGGGCCGGATAACCAACAACTCTCATGGCATGGAGAGAAATCCCTCATAATATTTGGGGGGCTTTTTTGAGTATTATATTGAAGTGTAGAAGTGTCTCATTCACACCCAGAACTGTATAGCAAGATAAACAGCTCTTAATCTAAAAAAAGTTTTCTAAAATTCACAGTTCTGAAATAAAAGAAAAAAGAAAGACCCATAGGGGTCTATTTAAGATGCTGCCTCCAACCCACTCAGCTTCAGTTCCGGCTGAAGCGGAAGTTAAGAGGCAGCGGTCCTAAGACCACTGCTCCTTAACTCATCTGCCACAAATATGATCGGGCTGATTGACACCCTGCAGGGGGTGGTATTGCACCAGCAGTTCACAAATAACTGCAGACAGCGTATCCTGTCTGCATTTATTGATGTGCGGCTGAAATAATCCACTATATCGGATCATGTCCATCCGCACATTAATAAATGGACCCTCTAGTTAGCTCTTAAACAGTGAGACATGATTATGAGATGAATTACTTCACAGGGGTAAAAAGTCTTTATGAGTTCCTCATTCTTGGCATTAGCGTAGGTAAAACATTCCAAACATGCCCACTCTCAGCCCCTGGTTCATGCCTGAAATGTCTAAGAGACACCTTTTGTTCTATGTAATGAGACTTATTTACCATAACAAAAGAGATATCTCAAAATTTCACAATGGCAAACGTAAGCATAAACCATTTTGGCAAGTGTTTTCCAAGTGTTGCGGTTGCAAGTATAGTTTTTCTGCATTGCTGGCAAGATATTGGTGCATGCAACTATACATAGAAGTGTCCATGAATCTAGGTCAATGCATGCAGATTGAAAGAATGATAGTCAAATAGATAGATAGATAGATAGATAGATAGATAGATAGATAGATAGATAGATACTGTAGAAAGATACTGTGGATATATACTGTTAATAGATGATAGATATATAGATACTGTAGATAGATATTGTGGATATATACTGTGGATAGATAGATAGATAGATAGATGATAGATAGATAAATAGATAGATAGATGATAGATAGATAGATGATAGATATATAGATGATATATATAGATAGATAGATAGATAGATAGATACTGTAGATAGATATTGTGGATATATACTGTGGATAGATAGATAGATGATACATAGATAAATAGATAGATAGATGATAGATAGATGATAGATAGATAGATAGATAGATGATATATAGATGATAGATAGATAGATAGATAGATAGATAGATACTGTAGATAGATATTGTGGATATATACTGTGGATAGATAGATAGATAGATAGATGATAGATAAATAGATCGATAGATAGATAGATAGATAGATATAGACAGGCAGACAGATGGATAAATTGACAGAGTGTGCATTATTTACTTTTGTATGAGACAGAATTGCTCCATCTCTTAATGCAAACATGAAGATGTTTGTGAGGTACCAACACAAGCCATAAGGTATAAACATATATATATATATAATTATTTTTTTTCTACACATTAAAATAAATATAGTTTTTGACATGACTGTAACAGATTTACCCTCAAAAAATGTTTATTCAAACTAGAATAAAGTGGCCTGAAAACAATTGTGTGGGAGTGTTGTTTTTTTAGACTTTAACATCAGATGCATAATTGTTTCACATTCGGTGTTAATTGGACATTCCATAACTGCAAATTCAGGAATTGTTGAAATAAACAAAAAGCAGTAATTAAAGGAAATTATGAAAAATACTCGTTTTTTTGTCAATGTTGCACCAATCCCTGCTTCAGCCACAACAAAGTATACCATTAACCCTTAGGGCTCCATTTAAAAAGCAACAGATGCCCATCGTTTCTTGCTCGCCTGAAACAGAAGTTAAAAAGCAGTGGTCATAAGCAGCAGTCGTAAATTACTTTGGGTAATTAATGATCACTGTGATAATAGCAGCAGAATTTTAGCAACTCATTGAACGGTTTTATTATGTTTACGTGCTTTTATGTGTGTCTGACATGAATGAGAGCTCAGTAAATTTGCAACAAACATATACAAGGTACATATTAGATAAAATTGGTGGCGCTGGGGTTTTGGGGTACAGCAGATGAATATATGCTGTGTATATATATATATATATATATATATATATATATAAAACACATTTTTCAACACAACACATAGAAAGTCTGGCACTCTCTTGAAAGCACACAGCTAGATTAAAAGCAAAATGGAAGAGTTAGTTACAGCATTTGGTCAAATGGTTAACAGTAAAGGCCCAGGACCACTTCAAGCGCTCTTCCTCCCATAACCCACAGCTATGCAATGCATGCCTTCAACCAAACACACTAAGATAAAAAACAAACAAGACCCTTGTAATTTCCCTAGACACATGCAAAACATTGAAATTGACTGCACTTTCAAACCAGACTGGGTACACATCCCATGACCCTGCAAAAGACACAGCCCTTGCTGCTCACCGGCACTCACAGAGTACTGTACAGCTTTCAAAGTTCAAAGCACTGGTGGTTAAAATATCTGACCAAACTTTTCTTTAATTAAAATTTATAAATTTTTGTGCGAGGGGACATAATTATTTTTAACCCCTATCTCTCAAATAAAAATTCAAACCAATAAAAAGATGTAAACAAAATAATATATGTTATAAATGTCAATAAAATGATGTTATTTAATGCAAATTGTAAGCTATCTTTCAAAGAAAAAATGGCAAACTTTCGGCTAGATTTAGAGTTTTGTCGGTAAGGACCCGCGTAGCTAACGCCGGCTTTTTTCTGGCCGCACCATAAAAATAACTCTGGTATTGAGAGTCCACATAAAGGCTGCGTTAGGCTCTAAAAAAGGAGAGTAGAGCATATTTAACGCAGCTTCAACTCTCGATACCAGAGTTGCTTACGGACGCGGCCAGCCTCAAAAACGTGCTCGTGCACGATTCCCCCATAGGAAACAATGGGGCTGTTTGAGCTGAAAAAAAACCTAACACCTGCAAAAAAGCTGCGTTCAGCTCCTAACGCAGCCCCATTGTTTGCTATGCGTAAACACTTCCTAAGTCTGCACCTAACACCCTAACATGTACCCCTAGTCTAAACACCCCTAACCTTACACTTATTAACCCCTAATCTGCCGCCCCCGCTATCGCTGACCCCTGCATATTATTTTTAACCCCTAATCTGCCGCTCCGTAAACCGCCGCTACTTACATTATCCTTATGTACCCCTAATCTGCTGCCCCTAACACCGCCGACCCCTATATTATATTTATTAACCACTAATCTGCCTCCAACAACGTCGCCTCCACCTGCCTACACTTATTAACCCCTAATCTGCCGAGCGGACTGCACAGCTACTATAATAAAGTTATTAACCCCTAATCCGCCTCACTAACCCTATAATAAATAGTATTAACCCCTAATCTGCCCTCCCTAACATCGCTGACACCTAACTTCAAACATTAACCCCGAATCTGCCGACCGGAGCTCACCGCTATTCTAATAAATGTATTAACCCCTAAAGCTAAGTCTAACCCTAACACTAAATCTCCCCTAACTTAAATATAATTTTAATCTAACGAAATAAATTAACTCTTATTAAATAAATTATTCCTATTTAAAGCTAAATACTTACCTGTAAAATAAACCCTAATATAGCTACAATATAAATTATAATTACATTGCAGCTATTTTAGGATTAATATTTATTTTACAGGCAACTTTGTAATTATTTTAACCAGGTACAATAGCTATTAAATAGTTAAGAACTATTTAATAGTTACCTAGTTGAAATAATTACAACATTACCTGTAAAATAAATCCTAACCTAAGTTACAATTAAACCTAACACTATACTATCATTAAATTAATTAAATAAAATACCTACAATTACCTACAATTAAACCTAACACTACACTATCAATAAATTAATTAAATACAATATCTACAAATAACTACAATGAAATAAACTAACTAAAGTACAAAAAATAAAAAAGAACTAAGTTACAAAAAATAAAAAAATATCTACAAACATAAGAAAAATATTACAACAATTTTAAACTAATTACACCTACTCTAAGCCCCCTAATAAAATAACAAAGACCCCCAAAATAACAAAATGCCCTACCCTATTCTAAATTACTAAAGTTCAAAGCTCTTTTACCTTACCATCCCTGAACAGGGCCCTTTGCGGGGCATGCCCCAAGAAGTTCAGCTCTTTTGCCTGTAAAAAAAACATACAATACCCCCCCCAACATTACAACCCACCACCCACATACCCCTAATCTAACCCAAACCCCCTTTAAATAAACCTAACACTAAGCCCCTGAAGATCTTCCTACCTTATCTTCACCATACCAGGTTCACCGATCCGTCCTGAAGAGCTCCTCCGATGTCCTGATCCAAGCCCAAGCGGGGGGCTGAAGAGGTCCATGATCCGGCTGAAGTCTTCATCCAAGCGGGAGCTGAAGAGGTCCATGATCCGGATGAAGTCTTCTATCAATGGCATCTTCAATCTTCTTTCTTCGGGAGCCATCATCTTCCATCCGATGCGGAACATCCTCTTCTCCCGACGCCTACTAGCCGAATGAAGGTTCCTTTAAGGGACGTCATCCAAGATGGCGTCCCTCGAATTCCGATTGGCTGATAGAATCCTATTGTTCTGATCAGCCAATAGAATGCGAGCTCAATCTGATTGGCTGATCGGATCAGCCAATCGGATTGAACTTGATTCTGATTGGCTGATTCCATCAGCCAATCAGAATATTCCTACCTTAATTCCGATTGGCTGATAGAATCCTATCAGCCAATCGGAATTCGAGGGACGCCATCTTGGATGACGTCCCTTAAAGGAACCGTCATTCTTCAGTTGGACGTCGCCGGATGAAGATGGGTCCGCGTCGGAGGTCTTCAGGATGGAGCCGGTCCTCATCGGATGAAGATAGAAGATGCCGCTTGGAAGATGATGGTTGCCGGTCCAGATCAACTCTTCTTCCCAGATAGGATGAAGACTTTGGAGCCTCTTCTGGACCTCTTCAGCCACCGGATGATGGATCGCCAGCCCCCGCTTGGGTTGGATGAAGATTTTGGAGCCAGGACGGATCGGTGATACCTGGTGAGGTGAAGACAAGGTAGGATGATCTTCAGGGGCTTAGTGTTAGGTTTATTTAAGGGGGGTTTGGGTTAGATTAGGGGTATGTGGGTGGTGGGTTGTAATATTGGGGGGGTATTGTATGTTTTTTTTTTACAGGAAAAAGCGCTGAACTTCTTGGGGCATGCCCCGCAAAGGGCCCTGTTCAGGGCTGGTAAGGTAAAAGAGCTTTGAACTTTAGTAATTTAGAATAGGGTAGGGCATTTTTTATTTTGGGGGTCTTTATTATTTTATTAGGGGGCTTAGAGTAGGTGTAATTAGTTTAAAATTGTTGTAATATTTTTCTTATGTTTGTAAATATTTTTTTATTTTTTGTAACTTAGTTCTTTTTTATTTTTTGTACTTTAGTTAGTTTATTTCATTGTAGTTATTTGTACATATTGTATTTAATTAATTTATTGATAGTGTAGTGTTAGGTTTAATTGTAGGTAATTGTAGGTATTTTATTTAATTAATTTAATGATAGTATAGTGTTAGGTTTAATTGTAACTTAGGTTTGGATTTATTTTACAGGTAATTTTGTAATTATTTTAACTAGGTAACTATTAAATAGTTCTTAACTATTTAATAGCTATTGTACATGGTTAAAATAATTACAAAGTTGCCTGTAAAATAAATATTAATCCTAAAATAGCTACAATGTAATTATAATTTATATTGTAGCTATATTAGGATTTATTTTACAGGTAAGTATTTAGTTTTAAATAGGAATAATTTATTTAATAAGAGTTAATTAATTTCGTTAGATTAAAATTATATTTAAGTTAGGGGGGTGTTGGTGTTAGGGTTAGACTTAGCTTTAGAGGTTAATACATTTATTAGAATAGCGGTGAGCTCCGGTCGGCAGATTAGGGGTTAATGTTTGAAGTTAGGTGTCGGCGATGTTAGGGAGGGCAGATTAGGGGTTAATACTATTTATTATAGGGTTAGTGATGAGGATTAGGGGTTAATAACTTTATTATAGTAGCGGTGCGGTCCGGTCGGCAGATTAGGGGTTAATAAGTGTAGGCAGGTGGAGGCGACGTTGAGGGGGGCAGATTAAGGGTTAATAAATATAATATAGGGGTCGGCGGTGTTAGGGGCAGCAGATTAGGGGTACATAGCTATAATGTAGGTGGCGGCGCTTTGCGGTCGGCAGATTAGGGGTTAATTATTGTAGGTAGTTGGCGGCGACGTTGTGGGGGCAGGTTAGGGGTTAATAAATATAATATAGGGGTCGGCGGTGTTAGGGGCAGCAGATTAGGGGTACATAAGTATAACATAGGTGGCGGTCGGCAGATTAGGGGTTAAAAAAATTTAATCGAGTGGCGGCGATGTGGGGGTACTCGGTTTAGGGGTACATAGGTAGTTTATGGGTGTTAGTGTACTTTAGAGTACAGTAGTTAAGAGCTTTATGAACCGGCGTTAGCCCAGAAAGCTCTTAACTACTGACTTTATTCTGCGGCTGGAGTTTTGTCGTTAGAGTTCTAACGCTCACTTCAGACACGACTCTAAATACCGGAGTTAGAAAGATCCCATTGAAAAGATAGGATACGCAATTGACGTAAGGGGATCTGCGGTATGGAAAAGTCGCGGCTGAAAAGTGAGCGTTAGACCCTTTTTTGAGTGACTCCAAATACCGGAGTTAGCCTAAAACCAGCGTTAGGAGCCTCTAACGCTGGTTTTCATGGCTAACGCCAAACTCTAAATCTAGGCCTTTGAGAGTAAACAAAGTAAAACAACTACTCTTCTCACTTCCAGGACTTCTTTTTTATATTATAAATGACATATTTATGACATCACACAGCATATGATGTCATATATAGTATCAATATTAACAAGATAACAAATTAAATTATGTAGCAACATCAACCAACAGGGTCTGCAAGTCATCGCATTGTTACAATAGAGTTGTGCTGAGAAAACATGTATTACGAAGGATAGATTAGTGGCAAAACCATGGGGGTTAGGGAGGGCACAGGCACCCCCCCAGCTTAAACCCTTACTTTCCCCCTCCACTCTGCCTAAGCTTTACCCATGACAGGGACGCCCCCCATAGCATGCCCCAATCACTGGTGGACAACCTGGAAGTTCCCCCCCGACCAATATAATATTGGGAGATGCCTCTGAGATTCAGATATACAAAAGTTGACCATATTTATTCATTGTAAACAACTGTCATTTGTTTGACAAATATTTATAATACATTTTTTGGAGGCAAATGTTGTTTCTTGTTAAAATAAATGTTACATTATACTATATAGAATTCAATGTGAAATTTAAAAATAAAATCACTTTCAAAATACTGCTATCAAATGTTGATTCTCATAGATTTAGCATCATTTCTATATATTTATTTTTAATTAAATGTTACATCAGAAATAGAAACAAGTTACAGTTGCTTTATATGAACCTTTTAATGTTTGAAGAAAATTCCATGGGGGGATTAGTTTAATAATTTGAATGTCAATCAAACAAAATTCCATATGCTGAGTCATACCTAATAATCCCCCAACACTGACATTGCATTAAACACAATGAAGTAGATTTTATTCCACTTGCTAAATTTAGAACTAACACCAGAAACACAAATCTTCATAAAAATATATGTTGTTTTTTTGATATTTTACAACTGAAAGGGAGTGTGCTCGTTATTAATATTATGCGTGTCATGCAGAACTAACATGTAATTGATCAACTTTACTGTTAAGTGATCATAGCCACTCATAATAGTGATCTAATCTATGTTTTTTCTAAAATTTGACAAAACTGAAATAGAATCTAATACTTCTGTAAAACACTGGCATCACATTGCTGTATTGTCAGCTTAAGGGGACATTAAACACCTTATGATAGTAATATTAAATGGTTACTTGTATGTAGTAAAAAAACTTTGCAATATACTTTCATTATTTGTTTTGTTCAGTTTTCCTGTAATTTAATTCTGGATACTGTGAACTCAAATTCCTTTTAAAAGTGCAGACACAGCTGTAATCCACAGTCACAGTCATTGGTTGCACATGTATAACTGTCCCTAATTAGAAGAAAAAGAAACTTAAGTTACAATATGGCGACAACCACTCCATTTATGGACTTTAGAATGTTACCCTTATTTTTTCAATATTTAAAAAAACCCTGTCATTTTAAAAAATGCATGTATAGACTATTCTCACTCAGGCTAATATTTGCCCTAAATACATCATTCTAACAATGATTTATTTAAGACAAGATTACGAATGGAGCACTATCATTTGCATGCAAGCGATAACAGGTTTCTGCGTCTGCGCACAAGTTAAATTGCGCTTGTATTATAAGTTAAAAATAAACGCAATTGCTTGAGCGCAATTGAAGTTAAAGGGACTGTCTACACCAGAATTTACCTGGTGTAGATTACCTTCATACCTTGTGTCTAAGCCTCTGCAGACTGACCCCTTATTTCAGTTCTTTTGACAGACTTGTGAGTTATCTATATGGCACACATACACTAACGCCCTCTAGTTGTGAAAAAATGTCAAAATGCATTCAGATAAGAGGAGGCCTTCAAGGGCTAAGAAATTAGCATATGAACCTCCTAACTTTAGCTTTCAACTAAGAATAGCAAGAGAACAAAGCAAAATTGACGGTAAAAGTAAATTGGAAAGTTGTTTAAAATAACATGCCCTATCTGAATCATGAAAGTTTATTTTTGACTAGACTGTCCCTTTTTTTTTCTTTTTTTCTCCTTTTTTCTTTTCCCTTTTTTCCCTTCTTTTTTTTCTTTTTTTCCCTCGCAAAATGTCTTATATGTGTCCTAACATGCAATAAATCAAAAGAAAAAAAGAAAAAAGAAAAGTAAAAACGTGCTTGTAACAATGAGCAACTACAGTATAATTCAAACAAATCCTTCTGTACCATGATCTAGCTACAATACAAAACAATTCCTTAATGACCCTCATACAAATACAAAACAAAACATAAACGGCTAGATTACGAGTTTTGCCTTAGCCTTAAAAAGCAGCAATGAGAGGTCCCAACGCTTCTTTTTAACGCCCGCTGGTATTACGAGTCTGGCAGATACAGGTGTACCGCTCACTTTTCTTCCGCGACACGAGCTTACCTAAAATCCCCTTACATAATTGCGTATCCTATCTTTTTAATGGGATTTGCCTAACGCCGGTATTACGAGTCTTGGAAGAAGTGAGCGGTACACCCTCTCCTGTCAAGAATGATACCGCATTTAAAAGTCAGTAGTAAAGAGTTTTATGGGCTAACGCCATAACATAAAACTCTTAACTAAAGTTCTACAAAGTACACTAACACCCATTAACTACCTATTAACCCCTAAACCGAGCCCCCCTCCCCCACATCGGAAACACTTAAATAAAGTTTTTAACCCCTAATCTGCTGACCGGACATCGCCGCCACTGTAATAAATATATTAACCCCTAAACCGCCGCACTCCCGCATCGCAAACATTAGTTAAATTTTATTAACCCCTAATCTGCCGTCCCTAACATCACCGACACCTATCTACATTTATTAACCCCTAATCTGCTTCCCCGTCACCACTACTATATTAAATTTATTAACCCCTAAACCTAAGTCTAACCCTAAGTCTACCCCCCCTAACTTAAATATAATTTAAATTAAACAAAATAAAATTACTACAATTAAATAAATTAATCCTATTTAAAACTAAATACTTACCTATAAAATAAACCCTAAGATAGCTACAATATAACTTATAGTTACATTGTATCTATCTTAGCTTTTATTTTTATTCTACAGGCAACTTTGTATTTATTTTAACCAGGTAGAATAGTTTTTAAATAGTTATTAACTATTTAATAGCTACCTAGTTAAAATAAAGACAAATTTACCTATAAAATAAAACCTAACCTAAGTTACAATTACACCTAACACTACACTATCATTAAATTAATTACCTAAACTAACTACAATTAACTACAATTAAATTAAATAAACTAAAGTATGAAAAACCCCCCACTAAATTACAGAAAATAAAAAAATTATTACAAGAATTTTAAACTAATTACACCTAATCTAATCGCCCTAATAAATTAAAAAAAGCCCCCCAAAATAAAAAAATTCCCTACCGTATACTAAATTACAAATAGCCCTTTTTTTAATTCCGATTATCAGCCAATCGGAATTAAGGTAGGAAAAATCCTTTTGGCTGATTGGATTGAGGTTGATAGGATTGAGGTCGTATTCTATTGGTTGATTGGAACAGCCAATAGAATGCAAGCTCAATCCTATTGGCTGATTGGATCAGCCAATAGTATTTTTCCTACCTTAATTCAAAGGAATTCAAGGGACGCCATCTTGGATGACGTCATTTAAAGGAACCTTCATTCTTCGCTTGGACTTCGTTTGAAGAGAATGCTCTGCGTCGGCTGGATTGAAGATGGACCCACTCCGCTCCGGATGGATAAAGATAGAAGATGCCGCCTGGATGAAGCCTTCTGCCCATCTGGAGGTCCTCTTCTGCCCGGATCGGATGAAGACTTCTGCCCCTCTGGAGGTCCACTTGTGCCCGGCTGGGTGAAGACGCCTCAAGGTAGGGTGATCTTCAAAGGGGTAGTGTTAGGTTTTATTAAGGGGGGATTGGGTGAGTTTTAGAGTAGGGTTGGGTGTGTGGGTGGTGGGTTTTAATGTTGGGGGGTATTGTATTTTTTTTACAGGAAAAAGGGCTGATTACTTTGGGGCAATGTCCCGCAAAAAGCCCTTTTAAGGGCTATTTGTAATTTAGTATATGGTAGGGAATTTTTTTATTTTGGGGGGCTTTTTTATTTTATTAGGGGGATTAGAGTAGGTGTAATTAGTTTAAAATTCTTGTAATTATTTTTTTATTTTCTGTAATTTAGTGGGGGGGGGGTTTCGTACTTTAGTTTATTTAATTTAATTGTAGTTAGCTTAGGTAATTAATTTAATGATAGTGTAGTGTTAGGTGAAATTGTAACTTAGGTTAGTATTTATTTTACAGGTAAATTTGTCTTTATTTTAACTAGGTAGCTATTAAATAGTTAATACCTATTTAATAACTATTCTACCTAGTTAAAATAAATACAAAGTTGCCTGTAAAATAAATATAAATCCTAAACTAGAAACAATGTAACTATTAGTTATATTGTAGCTAGCTTAGGGTTTATTTTACAGGTATTTCGTTTTAAATAGGAATAATGTTTTTAATTGTAGTTATTTTATTTAGATTTATTTAAATTATGTTTAAATTAGGGGGTGTTAGGGTTAGGGTTAGACTTAGGTTTAGGGGTTAATAACTTTATCATTGTGGGGGTGACGTTGGCGGTGGCAAATTAGGGGTTAATAAGTGTAGGTAGGTTGCGGCAACGTTGGGGGGCAGATTAGGGGTTATTAAATATAATGTAGGGTTCGGCAATGTTGGGGGCAGCAGATTAGGGGTTCATAGGGATAATGTAGGTGGCGACGATGTCGGGGATGGAAGATTAGGGGTTAATAAGTGTAAGATTAGGGTTGTTTAGACCCGGGGTTCATGTTAGGGTGTTAGGTGTAGACATAAAATTCCTTTCCCCATAGGAATCAATGGGGCTGCGTTAGGAGCTGAACGCTGCTTTTTTGCAGGTGTTAGGTTTTTTTTCAGCTGAATCTGCCCCATTGATTCCTATGGGGAAATCGTGAATGAGCACGTTTAGCCAGCTTACCGCTGACTTAAGTAACGCTGGTATTGAGGTGAGATGTGGAGCTAAATTTTGCTCTATGCTCACCTTTTTAACGCCGGTTTTAAAAAAACCTGTAATACCAGCGTTGTCTTAAGGGAGCGGTGAAAAAAAGGCTTGTTAGCACCGCCGCACCCTTGTTACCGCAAAACTCGTAATCTCGCCGAAAGGTCCTTATTTGATCATAATACAAACAAAAAGATGTGTACCAAAAATCGCAAACTTGAGTCTAAGATTTATACCTTCGACCAAAATACACTGTTGGGATGTTTTATATATTAAATAAAACAAAACAAAACAAAGCAAAAAATAAATAATAAAAAAAAAATTAATTACTGCCGTCTACTCAGCTCCAAGCCGAAATACTAGGATATTCATTCCTTTCAATATCATAGGTCAAAAACTATGACCCCCTAAAGGGCAGAATTAAACGTATTTGCTCTTCTCTAGCAAGTGATTGTATAAATTTCCTCCATTTGCCAAAGAAACATTTTATTACGCTTTCTGAATTTAGAGAGGTATCAAATTGTTCCAATATTAATTGTCCTTTGATTTTATTAATGCATTCTGCTAAATTAGGGCTCTTCTTAAACTTTCAGTACTTTAATATTAACGATCTACCAATTAAAATTGCCGTATTCACAAACTTATTACTTACTTGCTATTTGCTCTCCATGTAGAAAAAGAATATGTTCCTCTGTTATTATAATCTCTTTTTTATTAATTTTGTTTAACCAATAATTAAACTTCTTACAAAACTTTTGAATTTTGGGACAACTCCAGAAACAATGTAAATCCGCTGCTAAAAAACTACATTTATGGCATTTATTATTTATTGATTTGTCCCATTTTATTTTCAAAGCCAGGGTAATATACATTCTGTTTAGAATTTTCGTATGGGATTCTTTCAAAGCAGCTGAGAGTGTTGCTTTGTCTGTTAGTTGTAGACTTTTTTGTATTCTCTCTACTGATTGTTGCCAATTAAATGCTATTTTGCCTATATTCTCTTTACCCTGCAAAGTTTTAAGTGACTTGTAAAAGACGGAAATAGAGCGATTCTCCAATTTGTAAATATTTAAGACTGGTCCTAAAAGTTTCCATGAGCTATCTTTGGGATTTTCTCTAACCATCTTATTAAAAAAGTGTCGAACTTGCAGATATGCAAACAATTCTTTATCTGACAAGCTAAATTAACATTTTACATATTGGAAAACTTTGTAATTTCTAGATTCTTTTTCTTTTAATTGTTGAAGATAGATAAGTCCTTTCAACTTCCAATCTTGGAAGACTCTCGATCTTAATGCCGTTTCAAAGTTAGGATTACCTACAATTGTAAGATATTTGGACCACCACAATGTAATAAAGCGTTAAGGGCATAAGACCTAACTAATTGTTCTTCTAAGCTCAAGATTGTAAATTGTTCTACATCTGTTATCCAATCCATTGCAATTTTCCCCATACAGACTAGATTATATAATTCTATATCTGGGAAGGGCATTCCTCCTTCTTTTCTGAAAAAAGCCATTTTTTGGAGTGCCAATGCCCTGCTCTTTCCCCCCCATAAAAACCTCACACATTTTTGTTTGAATAACAGTAGATCTTTACGCTTGACAAATAAGGGTAGGTTTTGTAATAGGTAGAGTAACTTTGGGAATACCACCATTTTAATCAGGTTAATTTTACCAGATAACAATAATGGAAATTTAGCACATGTTGCAAGATCATTAAAAAATGTCACAAATATTTGGGGATAATTTAATGTGTACCATTTATTAGGGTCTCTGGCTAGCTTAATACCCAGATATTTTAGTTTGTCCTTTGTTTCTTTAAATGGACAGTTCAAATAACTATCTCTGCTTTTACAGATCCAAAACATTTCTGATTTATTTACATTTACTTTGTATCCTGAGAACACGCTAAACTTTTCCAGAGCTTGTATTAAGATTGGAATATTTTTCTTAGTGTCCCTCACGAAAACTAGTAAGTCATCTGCATACAGTAACAATGTAATTTTCCTTTTTTTCCAACCAAATACCCTCCACTTCCTTTCTAATATAGATAGCAAGTGGTTCAATGGCTATATTGAACAAGTATGGGGATAGTGGGCACCCTTGTCTAGTTCCTTTCTGCAGATGAAAGCTAGGCATACGGCATCTATTAACTGATATATTCGTTGAGGACTTTTTATATATCAATTGTATCATTCTAAGAAAATGCCCGGTAATCCCAAATTTTCCTATTACCGTAAACAAGTGGTTCCACTTAATCATATTGAACGCTTTTTCTGCATCAATTGATGTAATAGCCATATCTAATTTATGTATAGTGCCATTTCTACTTATTTGGTGCCAATAATAATCAATTGTCAATTGTAATTTCCTCAGATTAGTTGTTGAATTCCTTCCTGGCATGAAACCCACTTAATCTTTGTGTACTAGTGGGCTCATGAGTCATCATTATCTTTAATCTTTGTGCAATAATACTCATAAATATTTTGTAGTCATTATTTAATAGTAAGATGGGTCTATAAGCATTTAGGTCTTCTGGGTCCTTATCTTTTTTTAAATTAGTGAAATTGTTGATGCAGTGAAATACTTAGATTGTAAATTGTCTTGAATGTAAATTGAATTGAATAGATCTTCAAGCGTTGGGCTTATTTCTTCTCCTAACATTTTATAGAGCTCTATCAGGATCTGGTCTGGGCCAGGCACTTTATTCGCTGCTATTACTTTAATTACTTTTTTAATCTCTTCTTGTGTTATGGGACTATTTAATGTCTCAAGATTTTCTTTATCTAGTTTAGGTAACCTGATCTTCTCCCAAAAATGTGCTTTTGTTTCCTGGCATACAGTCCCTTCTGCAAATTTTTTGGTAATAATCAAATACATGTTTGCTTATCTCCTTAATATTTACGTATCTCTCATTTCCCACTTTAATTGCTTCAATACATTGTTTTTTCTTTTTGAGTTTAACTAGGTTGGCCAGGAATTTTCCCACTTTACAACTATGTCTATATTAGAAGGCTCTTGTTAATAATTCTTCCTGTCTCATTTTTTGAGTAAGGATTTCTCTCTCCCTTTTTGTCATAATATAATTTTTCCATAAGCTATTTGAGGAGTCACTTAAAAATGCATTATAACAATTACGCATATGACTAGATAATAGTAATTCCTTACGTTGTAGTTTGCGTTTTTTCCCAATTAAATATGACTTTATTTCGCCTCTGATCACTGATTTAAAAGTTTCCCAAAATATTTCATACCTATCTTTATATTCCTGATTGAAAAAAACAAAAATAGCACAATTTATGTCTTAACCAATCTTTAAACTGAGTGTTTGATGATAAATAAGTAGGAAATTAAAATTTAGCGAAATTGTTAATATTGGAACTTTTCATCTGTACCTTAAGGGATAAAATAGCATGGTTGGATAAAATAATTTCTTTTATGTCTGTTAACATCTCCATTCCCAGTAAATTTTCAGATACTAGAAATGCATTAATTCTTTACATTGTTTTATGGCTTTGCGATACGCAAGTGAATGCTCTTAAATCTGGATTTTGAATTTTCCATATATCTTTAAGTCTTAGAAACTTACAAAAATTCTTAGTAGTTTTGCTTCTTGTCTACTTTTATTATTTAAAAATAGTTTTAATCTGTCAAGAGTTGGATGCATAACCATGTTCAGATCCCTCACCAGGATAATGTTTCCTAGGCTATAATTCATTAATTTAATTTGAATTATTTTCCAGAAATCCCTGTCCAAAGTGTTAGGTCCATTAATATTACAAGATAAACACATACAAATGGTGTACAATATGGGTAAATACTTTCCCTTTAAATCCTGAACCACAGCCGTCTCACAGTCTCTCCTGAATACTGTGTGTGTGGATATAGTGTGCTTAGTAGAGGTGCTAGTTCTTTGTTATCTGCTCCTTTTTCACTCTTTTCTCCTCAGTTGTCCTCAATTTCTAGATATGAGGAACAGTGCTGAGACATCAAATTGAAGCATCTGAAATAAGGCGTATATCTACTCACAGTAAATATTCCAAATATCCGGCTCCCTCCTGTTGCAAATAAACGATTGCACAGATTTTTCAATAAAAAGCTGTATTTTATTAAGCTCAACGCGTTTCCATGGACCCAGCCGTCTTTATCAAGAGCAGTAAAAATATAAAGTGCTTTACATACCAAAAAGCATACCTTACCGCTACACAGGCGGTCTTTATCTACATAATTGGTAACGATACCTGATGCCCCATTGGAGGAGAAACAGGCTTACACACGTTAAAATAATAATCATTCTAAATATGTTATCAGAGATAACAATTCATTTAAACTAACATAAAACATTATTAGCATATATGTAAAGCATTTAAAAATTATCTTATACTTCTTGGAATCGCTATTTCACCGATTTGCAGTTCCCTTTCGAGTTGAAACCATGTGACATAGATCGGACCTGAATGGGAACTGATAACACGGAACAACTCGAAAGGGAACTGCAAATCGGCAAAATAGCGATTCCAAGAAGTATAAGATAATTTTTAAATGTTTTACATATATGCTTATAATGTTTTATGTTAGTTTAAATGAATTGTTATGTCTGATACATATTTAGAATGATTATTAATTTAACGTGTGTAAGCCTGTTTCTCCTCCAATGGGGCATCAGGTATCGTTAACAATTATATATATAAAGACCTCCTGTGTAGCGGTAAGGTATGCTTTTTGGTATGTAAAGCACTTTATATTTTTACTGCTCTTGATAAAGACGGCAGGTCCGTGGAAACGCGTTGAGCTTAATAAAATACAGCTTTTTATTTAAAAATCTGTGGAATCGTTTATTTGCAACAGGAGGGAGCCGGATATTTGGAATATTTACTGTGAGTAGATATACACCTTATTTCAGATGCTTCAATTTGATGTCTCAGCACTGTTCCTTGTATCTAGAAATTGAGGACAACTGAGGAGAAAAGAGTGAAAAAGGAGCAGATAACAAAGAACCAGCGCCTCTACTAAGCACACCATTAATATTACAGAGGACCAGTTATATTCCAAAGACTTATTAAAAAGAATCACAACTCCTTTTTTCCTATCAAGACATGGTAATTACTTCCCCCACCCACCCCATTTTAAGTTTATTAATTTCTTGTTCTTTTAGGTGGGTTTCTTGGAGCATAGCAATGTCTGCCTTATGTTTTTTAATATGTTTTAAATTAGTCTTCCTTTTAATTTGGAGGTTATCCCCCCTACATTCCATGAGACCAAATTAACTTGTTCTTTCATTTTATGATATTGTTAGTCAAAGAAGTGTGGGGGAATATCAATCTCTAACCATTAAGCATACATGGCATGCAGAAAACACAACATACACGGCAGCGCAAAAGAAAAAAAAAAAACAGATAACCAACATAAAACAACAATTCCCCCCCTACAGAGGGGCATGTCCCATATCTATATAAACGTAAGGAGAGAATGTGCATTATAGTTCAATTTAAGTCCCCAACTTAATTATATTGTATATCATACAGGGAAGCAAAGTATATCAACCCTGTGTAAAGAGAGTCAATCTCTTAACTAATTAATAGGCAGGGGGGTGCTCTATATCCTAGCATAAACATAGATAAATATGAAGAGAAAATGGATATATCAGAGCACACAGTAGCCACAAATTAAAGTGATGTGTAAGTGAGTTGGCTGGGTGCGAGCCAAGTGTAATAAAATATAACTTTTAATATTACATATTAAAATAAAGTTGGTGAAAAACCTTCACACATATACAGTGCAAGGTTAAAAACAATTAAAATTGAAAACTGAATGCTGAGATGCCCAGGTAACCACCTATAATGTGAGTTAAATGAGAGAGTCTGGCAGGGAGGCACCACAAAATGCTCACGGATTGCACAATAAGCTAAGCTATAAAGAGGATTGACCTCACACAATAATATATCTATCTAGTGCAATGCTGGAGCAGTGCCTAAGCCTGTCAGAGTCCCAATCTATAGTATGTCAGGTTGTGTAGTAATTGGCAATACTCGAATATCAAATGTTGGGCTAATAGTAAATAGAGCCCATATCAAATACCGGACTAATATACACTTGATTCAGTAATAGCTACGTACACCATTCCCTATAAAGTACCAATTCACAAAATAACCCACAAAAGGCAAATAATTAAGCATTCATAGAGAGCGCCTGATGCGCATTTCGCCACGCTAGTGGCTTTGTCAAAGGCTAACCCGACTCGCGCCGATCTCACTGTTAAAATAGTGCTGTTAACCAATCAGGAGTGAGTAATCATACACACCCCTATGGTAATAGCCAATCGTTAGTGGCCCATCCGATTGGGTAGTCACCTGTCACATGACTTCTTGGGCAGTGACGTACATTTGAAGGCGTGTATTGTTAACGCCTATGTGAACACTCGTTTTGAGACAGGACTTGTATATCGGTAACTTCCTAACATTGATCTCAGCTCGAATGAGCTATGCTGCAGATCAACTGCTTAATACGGAACATAACCTCCTCAAACATAAACATTATCCATATCTCATGTATCATGAAAGATGTGTACACCACTATGTTAGAATAACTATCAATTGCGGCAATCCAGTATGTAGCGAGTCGCTTGTGAATATTATATCTTATTTTCGATAGTTACCATAACCATTATGTTCCATTCTCATTATAATTGTGATTATACAGCAGGGTAAGAGGTACTGTCAATAATCGCGTATAAGATTATAATCAAAAGATATTGATATCACATAAGGAGGTAAATTCATCAAAACTCCAGGACTATCCATTATCCTATATATTCCATTTCAAATCCAATTGTATTTATTGATGGAATATCACGTAGGAGCTGACATGTTGTACAGTTTGTTTATACTGTTAAACGGACCGATTGTACACATGAGACATGTTGATAATCTCTTAGTATCTATGTGTCATAACTTCTCAGATAACAGTAGGAGAAAGGGGATATTGTTATCAAATTTTATTATTTATTATCAAATTTTTTGAGTTTTCACAACACCATAGTACTCATATTTGCACCTAATAGTTAGTTGTGTTGATAACCAATGATAATGTTACCATGCTCCAATTACATTTTAATAATCATACACACAGGGATTCATATGGGGATATCAATAACCATCTGTTCGTTAATCCCATAAATGGAATGCAAGGATGTATAATATTACTGACATTTTATGTTGGATTGACAACAGTAGTATCCCATGTAATTAATTTCAAGAGGAGAAATTAATTAGCAAGAAGGAGAGAGAGAGACAAAAAGAGGCTTTGTTCTTTGCTATCTTTGGTAGATGTTATATACATAACATGTATAGCTATATATCTCTATTATGCCAATACAGCTGTAATACCACATCTGTTTATAGAAAATTGAACACTCATATGTATTAAAATATTTCTATGTGTAAGTTCTTAATTCAATAGTCAGAGGAAAACAGCGTACGCAATGATTTACTGAGTATATAAAGAAGATTTGTAGTATAGCTTAATTATATCCTTTTATATATTACGTTAGTAATTGTACTATTAGGATTATATATTATAATCTTATAATTAGATGTTAGGGGCATTGATATATACAAGTATTTCCTTAACATATATTAAGTTACCAATTGGATATTTAGTCCCTCTTAAAAGATACCAATCCTAAGTCTCTTGTTTGAATAAGATTTTGCCAGATATCTGTGATAAGTGCTTATGGATATAATGGTCTTATAAAAACAAATTATATCCATCTTGTTCGTTAAGACCTACTGGTGCCAAAGTGTTCAACCAGAATATCCAACGGCATTCTGCCTGGAGTAGCATGCTCTCCACATTTCCTGCTCTAATTCCAGGTTTAATCACCTGAAGTACTGAGACCTTTAAGTCTGGTTTGGTACCATGATTCTTGGCATAATGCTTAGCTACTGGGGTGAGAATTTTGCCTTTCTCTTGATCTTTAATGCAGTTCTTAATACTATTCACATGCTCCCCTAGTCGCGTACGTAATTCTCGGGTCGTTATACCAATATACCTCTTTCCACACTTACACAGTAAGCAATAAACCACATTTTTAGTTTTACAGTTGGCAAATCCAAGCATCCGCTTTGTACCTCCAGTACGAGTGGTGAACTCTCTCTCATTAGATATGAATTTGCAAAAGCTGCATGTGCCACAGGTGTATGTTCCACATACATATTTACTGCATTTTCTCTTGGTAAAATGACTTTTGACCAACATATTGCCAATAGTTGGCGCTCTCCTCCAGCTGGTTTTTATTTTGTCACCTATAAAGGCTGACAAATCTCTGTCAGATTATAAAATACCACTGTGTTTGTTTAGAATATCAGTAATTCTATTATGATTATTTTAAGTGGTTACAAATCTGACCTCCCTGTCAACAGTTTTGTTTTCTTTTTAGGAATTAACAATGACTCCCTTGGTGTTCTTTTTGCTCTTTGGTACGCTTTTCTGATTATTTTGTGAGTGTACCCTCTGTTTTTTAATCTTATTTTCAATTCTTTTGCTCGTTCATTAAAGATTTGAAAATCACTGCAGTTTCTTCTTATTCTTAAGAACTCCCCTGTGGGGATTGCATTCTTAGTACCCCTGGTGTGGCAGCTATCATATTGTAGGATTGAATTAGTAGCTGTGTCCTTTCTAAAAAGATCGGTTTTAAGACAATTGTTCTCATCTTTATGAATATGAAGGTCCAGGAATTCCACTGTACTCTCACTTATACAGTAAGTCAACTTCAAATTCATATCATTTTGATTCAGAATAGATATGAATTCTTTAAATAGTTCTGCACTACCCGTCCATATTATGAAGAGATTGTCTATGTACCGACACCACAGATTTATACAGTCAGTATATTTGGACATACTTTCATTGAAGACGAATTCTCTTTCCCACCACCCTAAGTAGATGTTCGCATATGTAGGTGCGCAAGATGACCCCATGGCGGTGCCCTGAATTTGCAAATAGAAGTTGTCATTGAAAACAAAATAGTTGTGTGTAAGTACAAACTGCAACAATTTGATTATAAATTTATTTCTTTCAAGTTTATCATTAGATTGCATGTTCAAGAAGAATTCTACTGCTTTTAGTCCAAACTCATGTTTGATAGAAGTATACAATGATTCGACATCACAAGTGATTAAGAGGCAATCTTTATCTATTGTTAGATCGTTTATTTTACTTAAAATATCCATAGTATCGCGGGTATAGGATGGTAATTCCCATACTATCACTCTTAAGTATAGATCTAGGAATTTACTCCCCTGTTCACACAAGCTATTTATACTGGAGACAATTGGTCTACCCGGTGGTTTCTCTTTATTTTTGTGGATTTTGGGTAGAAAGTATATAGTAGCTATTCTTGGGTTCTTAACCTGTAAAAAAGACCATTCTTTTTGACTAATTAAATTGTCTTTTTTAGCATTATTAATCAGATCAGAGTAATTAGTTAAGAACTGAGAGGTGGGGTTGGAGAACAGGTGTTTGTAGCATTTGCGATCATTTAATTGTTTATTAGCTTCATAGACATATTCATCTTTTCCCCAAATGACTATATTACCCCCTTTATCTGAGGGTTTAATGATTACATCATCCCAAGAATTGATCATTTTAAGCGCTTCCTCTTCTTTTTTACTGATATTTCTGATTATAGTATCAGGTAATTCAAGGAAATCATGTATGACCATTTTTAAGAAAACCTCAATTTGGGGTACTTTCGATGTGGGTGGCATGTATTTAGATTTTAATTTAATCTGTTTGTCTAGAAATTTTTCCACTTCTACCACCTCATTTTCCTCATTTTCGGTTGGTAAATCAATTAGTGTGTCTAATGTTTGAAGATCACTTGTGGCATTATCATCATTAGTACTGTATATTTTCTTTAATAAAAGTTTTCTACAGTAGAGATGTAGATCTTTTATTAGTTCAAATTTATTTAAACGGGGGGAGGGGGAGAAAGACAGACCTCTAGATAAAACTTGTTGTTGAGTCTCAGTAATAATTCTGTTGGTTAAATTAATAACCTGCAGTTTATCATTATCATTATCGTCATTCACCATTTTGGTCGTTTCCCCCAGTCCTCCCTCCTCCTGTACCCATTGTCGGTCCTGTAACCCCACCTCGTTCGGTCTCGCAAGGTTCTGTTTTCCTTTCCCCCTTCTTGTGGGTCTCGCGTTTCTTTGTCGAGATGTGTTGTATCTCTCCCTAAAAAACTGCTAGTACTGGGTCTACTGACATTGCTTTCTGAGTCACTGTCTTCTATTGCCGAAGACTCACAGTACAATTGATGTGTATTTTTAGGTGGTGGTAAACTATTTGGTGGCCTTCGTCTAGACTGTTTATCGTCCCACGTGAATATTTTTCCTTTTTCGAAATCTTTAATGTCTCTTTTCATTTTGGAACATTTGGTCTGTATAATGTCTTTTTCCCTTTTATCTAGTTCTTCTCTCATCTCTTTGTAAGATTGTTTAAATTTTTCTAGTGATTCAAATTTTTGTAATTTCACATTATAATCACTAATTTCTTTATCCAACTCTGACATGACCTCTGTCTCATAATCCGATAAAATTGCCACCAATATTTCTGAACAATTTATCAGTGCTTGTTCCCATCTGTCTTTATAAGTGTCAATATGAAAAGAGAAAGTAGGAAACAGACGTACTCTCAGTCCTCTAGGGATAATATATTTTGCTAGATATTTATCATACGCGCTCTTATTCCAAAAAGAGTGTGTATATTTCCTGATTAGATAATTTAGAGATTTCAGGCCATCTTCCCAGTTATCTATTTCAGTGTCTAGAGTATTTTCAGTATTGCATGCTAGTGTGAATGTCTTATCTATGTCCCTTAATCTTTGGTCCTGTCTGTTTTTGAAGTCTTGTGACAGATTATGTGTCATTTTTGTGTTACTTTGTTTATATCTTGTGATTGGCTATACCAAAAGTTCTGTACATTGACAGAAAAAAAGAGAGTAATTTACCTCAGACTGCTGTCCTAAACAGCTGATAGACGTTCAATAGTTATATAAACGTAAGGAGAGAATGTACATTATAGTTCAATTTAAGTCCCCAACTTAATTATATTGTATATCATACAGGGAAGCAAAGTATATCAACCCTGTGTAAAGAGAGTCAATCTCTTAACTAATTAATAGGCAGGGGGGTGCTCTATATCCTAGCATAAACATAGATAAATATGAAGAGAAAATGGATATATCAGAGCACACAGTAGCCACAAATTAAAGTGATGTGTAAGTGAGTTGGCTGGGTGCGAGCCAAGTGTAATAAAATATAACTTTTAATATTACATATTAAAATAAAGTTGGTGAAAAACATTCACACATATACAGTGCAAGGTTAAAAACAATTAAAATTGAAAACTGAATGCTGAGATGCCCAGGTAACCACCTATAATGTGAGTTAAATGAGAGAGTCTGGCAGGGAGGCACCACAAAATGCTCACGGATTGCACAATAAGCTAAGCTATAAAGAGGATTGACCTCACACAATAATATATCTATCTAGTGCAATGCTGGAGCAGTGCCTAAGCCTGTCAGAGTCCCAATCTATAGTATGTCAGGTTGTGTAGTAATTGGCAATACTCGAATATCAAATGTTAGACTAATAGTAAATAGAGCCCATATCAAATACCGGACTAGTATACACTTGATTCAGTAATAGCTACGTACACCATTCCCTATAAAGTACCAATTCACAAAATAACCCACAAAAGGCAAATAATTAAGCATTCATAGAGAGCGCCTGATACGCATTTCGCCACGCTAGTGGCTTTGTCAAAGGCTAACCCGACTCGCGCCGATCTCACTGTTAAAATAGTGCTGTTAACCAATCAGGAGTGAGTAATCATACACACCCCTATGGTAATAGCCAATCGTTAGTGACCCATCCGATTGGGTAGTCACCTGTCACATGACTTCTTGGGCAGTGACGTACATTTGAAGGCGTGTATTGTTAACTCCTATGTGAACACTCGTTTTGAGACAGGACTTGTATATCGGTAACTTCCTAACATTGATCTCAGCTCGAATGAGCTATGCTGCAGATGTACTGTCAATAATCGCGTATAAGATTATAATCAAAAGATATTGATATCACATAAGGAGGTAAATTCATCAAAACTCCAGGACTATCCATTATCCTATATATTCCATTTCAAATCCAATTGTGTTTATTGATGGAATATCACGTAGGAGCTGACATGTTGTACAGTTTGTTTATACTATTAAACGGACCGATTGTACACATGAGACATGTTGATGATCTCTTAGTATCTATGTGTCATAACTTCTCAGATAACAGTAGGAGAGGGGGGATATTGTTATCAAATTTTATTATTTATTATCAAATTTTTTGAGTTTTCACAACACCATAGTACTCATATTTGCACCTAATAGTTAGTTGTGTTGATAACCAATGATAATGTTACCATGCTCCAATTACATTTTCATAATCATACACACAGGGATTCATATGGGGATATCAATAACCATCTGTTCGTTAATCCCATAAATGGAATACAAGGATGTATAATATTACTGACATTTTACGTTGGATTGACAACAGTAGTATCCCATGTAATTAATTTCAAGAGGAGAAATTAATTAGCAAGAAGGAGAGAGAGAGACAAAAAGAGGCTTTGTTCTTTGCTATCTTTGGTAGATGTTATATACATAACATGTATAGCTATATATCTCTATTATGCCCATACAGCTGTAATACCACATCTGTTTATAGAAAATTGAACACTCATATGTATTAAAATATTTCTATGTGTAAGTTCTTAATTCAATAGTCAGAGGAAAACAGCGTACGCGATGATTTACTGAGTATATAAAGAAGATTTGTAGTATAGCTTAATTATATCCTTTTATATATTACGTTAGTAATTGTACTATTAGGATTATATATTATAATCTTATAATTAGATGTTAGGGGCATTGATATATACAAGTATTTCCTTAACATATATTGAGTTACCAATTGGATATTTAGTCCCTCTTAAAAGATACCAATCCTAAGTCTCCTGTTTGAATAAGATTTTGCCAGATATCTGTGATAAGTGCTTATGGATATAATGGTCTTATAAAAACGAATTATATCCATCTTGTTCGTTAAGACCTACTGGTGCCAAAGTGTTCAACCAGAATATCCAACGGCATTCTGCCTGGAGTAGCATGCTCTCCACATTTCCTGCTCTAATTCCAGGTTTAATCACCTGAAGTACTGAGACCTTTAAGTCTGGTTTGGTACCATGATTCTTGGCATAATGCTTAGCTACTGGGGTGAGAATTTTGCCTTTCTCTTGATCTTTAATGCAGTTCTTAATACTATTCACATACTCCCCTAGTCGCGTACGTAATTCTCGGGTCGTTATACCAATATACCTCTTTCCACACTTACACAGTAAGCAATAAACCACATTTTTAGTTTTACAGTTGGCAAATCCAAGCATCCGCTTTGTACCTCCAGTACGAGTGGTGAACTCTCTCTCATTAGATATGAATTTGCAAAAACTGCCTGTGCCACAGGTGTATGTTCCACATACATATTTACTGCATTTTCTCTTGGTAAATTGACTTTTGACCAACATATTGCCAATAGTTGGCGCTCTCCTCCAGCTGGTTTTTATTTTGTCACCTATAAAGGCTGACAAATCTCTGTCAGATTTTAAAATACCACTGTGTTTGTTTAGAATATCAGTAATTCTATTATGATTATTATTGTAAGTGGTTACAAATCTGATCTCCCTGTCAACAGTTTTGCTTTTCTTTTTAGGAATTAACAATGACTCCCTTGGTGTTCTTTTTGCTCTTTGGTACGCTTTTCGGATTATTTTGCGAGTGTACCCTCTGTTTTTTAATCTTATTTTCAATTCTTTTGCTCGTTCATTAAAGATTTGAAAATCACTGCAGTTTCTTCTTATTCTTAAGAACTCCCCTGTGGGGATTGCATTCTTAGTACCCCTGGTGTGGCAGCTATCATATTGTAGGATTGAATTAGTAGCCGTGTCCTTTCTAAAAAGATCGGTTTTAAGACAAGACTCTCTCATTTAACTCACATTATAGGTGGTTACCTGGGCATCTCAGCATTCAGTTTTCAATTTTAATTGTTTTTAACCTTGCACTGTATATGTGTGAATGTTTTTCACCAACTTTATTTTAATATGTAATATTAAAAGTTATATTTTATTACACTTGGCTCGCACCCAGCCAACTCACTTACACATCACTTTAATTTGTGGCTACTGTGTGCTCTGATATATCCATTTTCTCTTCATATTTATGCATGTCCCATATCAACTGCAGGGCATTTCTTTACCATATTAATATGCAAATACAACATAGGATATAAAACCAAAAGATCAATATTACCACCATACCTCCTTCCCTAACTTAACCTTCTATTCGCTATATTTATTAGCTTCCCCTAGAATCCTTCTCCTCACCTTGTCTATTGTTTAGATTTGCTTTGGCATCTTCAAAATTATTTAATACTACATTTCCCTAATCGTTAAATATCTTAATCTTAGCCGGATAAATTACTGTAGCTTTAAGCCCAAGATTGATTAGGCTTGTACAAATTGGGGCCATTTCTTTTCTTTCTTTTTTTTATGTCTCCATTGAGAAATCTTGCAACATAAGTAATTTTTTATCTCCAATCACCACTGGCATTTTTTGTTTATATTGTCTCATTATGTTTAACTTGTCTTGGAAATTAAGATATTTAACGATAAGTCGGCCTACTTCTCGCATTACTGTCTGGATAACTCCTGCTAATTCATATCCTATGAGCTCTCTCCACTTGTAGGTCCTGTTGTGGTATTTGTAATCCTAATATTTGGGGTAGCTGATATGAGGTAAATTTCAGCAAGCCTTGAAATTCAGTCGATTCTTTGCATTTTCATTACTTAGTCTGCTTTTTTATCTTTAACTTTAGACGGCATTGTGGGTGTTCTATTTTTAGAAGTGATAAACCTTTCCATGTGAAACCTATGCAGAAATATGTATTTATGAATAAATAGAACATATTCTTCTATGTGAAGAACATTGGAATGTAAAATATTCATATTTTCATATTGACTTAGCACACTTATAGGTTATCGCGCGATATTCTAAGTTCGGCTTTTTGTGAGCATCAGGTTAGTGTGGAAAAAGTTTACTTCTAGCGCAGTTAGCGTGAGGGAATTCGCTAAATAGTGCTCCACTCGTAATCTGGCCCTTAGTGTTTAATGTCCCTTTAAGCAATGAAACAGGCAATACCTTACCAGCACTACCCCACTACAATCAGCATATCCTGCTGTACAACAATGTGTTGCTCAAGCAAAAACCAAAGTAAATCATTCATGAAGCATAGCGTATGAAAGTGACAGTATATATCCTCACATAGCACTTATTGAATTGTTCGCCAAACATTTTTACTAACATTGTTGTACAACATACAGGATGAGTTCTGCACAAACATTCATGTCCCACTTTATTTTACCTAAAAGAATATGGAAGTCAGAATCAAACTGTCATGATCAAGGCAGAGAACACAAAAAAAATAGATAAAAAAAACAAAACTTATTTTTATTATCCAATTAATGGCACTGTGATTACAACAATGTTTGCAATAATGTTATGCATATTGTGCTCAATACACAAACACTTTCCTGAGTATCTCAATATGCTTTCATGGAAAGGAGCCACATTTAAAGGGATATGAAACCCCAACATTTACTTTTGTAAATCCATGGTGCTGAACCTTAAATGGGCTGGCTGCTAAGATTTACATTCCTGCTTTTAAAATATAGATAGCAAGAGAACGAAGACAAATCGATAATAGGAGTAAATTAGAAATTTTCTTAAAATGTCATGCTCTATCTGAATCATGATTTGCTGCTGTTAAAAATTGGTACACCACTGTACAATGCATGCTGGGAATTAGGGTCCAGAACTGGAGTGGCACAATACTGAGAGGGAAATAGTGAATTACAAATTCCAGAATGCTGTGTAACTCCCAGAATAATGTGCTTCTTCCTAAAACAGAGCTACATTCAAGGCATTGCACAAGTAAGTCATTACATATTTAGTGCCTGCTGCCCGTTTGCTGCAAAGTTGGGTGGATAGGTCCCAAGTCAGGAACCCATTGCTCATCGGCTCTAATAATTGGGGCCCAATGTGTTTATCTATTTCCTGCCATGTGGTGCTCAAGATACCTACCTAGGTACCTCTTCAAATCAGAATAACATGAGAACAAAGCAAATTTGATAATAGAAGTAAATTGGAATTTATTTATTTTTAAATGCTGACAGCATACGCTGTCGGCATTTATCATTGCACAAGCAGTTCCTGTGAACTGCTCATGCAATGCCGCCACTGCAGATTTGCGGCTAATCAGCCGCTAGCAGGGGGTGTCAATCAGCTCGATCGTATAGGATCGGGCGGATTGATGTCAGCAGCCTCAGAGCAGGCGGATAAGTTATGAAGCAGAGGTCTTTAGACCGCTGCTTCATAACTGCTGTTTCCGGCGAGCCTGAAGGCTCACGCAGAAACAGGGGCATCAAGCTCCATTCGGAGCTTGATAATTCGGCCCCTTAGTCTTTAAGTCTTGGCATCCTCTATATTCATTTATAAGTTAGAAGTCTGGATAAAGACATTTTTTTTATTACACCAAAAAATTAAAATTAATAAATTATAAAAGCGTATTAAAGTCTCCAAGATTTATAGTGTACTATTAGCATTTTGGGTTAATTTCCAACCCCTAATTTATATACAGTATATATAAAAATTTGCACCAAACACAACATACATACATTAAATAAAATGTTACACCCATATGTACAGGTTCTTATAAAAAATATTCATACAAATATTTTTTTTTAATAATAATAATAAAATAATAATGTACTGTATGTCTAAACATGTATATATACATATATATATATACAGTATATACAGGGTCGGCTCCAAGGGCAATGCCCACCCAAATGGTATGCTGTGCCCCCCAGGGCAAAAAAAAAAGTGATTTAATTTTTTTTTTTTACATTTTAAAAGTGACGGGTCCCCCAGGGTCCCAAATGTCTCATAAACCACTGGAGCCTGGAGATCCACCACTTAGGAGGGCCCAGCTAATCTCTTTACTCTCCTCTATTTACAACCATAATGATGAAGGGGTCTGTGTGAACCCCGAAACGTTAATAAACACTGTTTTTTTTTTACCCACTATCGAGAAGTCCTGTGAGTGCTTTCATTTACTGAGATATACCTTTCGTGTGTGTGTGTGTGTGTATATATATATTTATATATATATATATATATATATATATATATATGTGTGTGTGTGTGTGTGTATATGTATGTGTGTGTGTATATATATATATATATATATATATATATATAATTTCTGTGTATATACATACTGTATATACTGTGTGTGTGCTGGTAAATATCATTAATAATATCTGTACAAGTAATGTACTGCTTGGCACTCAAACTTATTGTCACATAAAAGCTTATTTGATCATTAGTAGGGTCATTGGTAGAGCTACACATGCAAACAGTGTCCACTGGCTGTGTCATATGTGGGAGACATTCCTGAGATATGACAAATGTAACCCCTGCACTGCCATAAATCTGGTAAATGTAACTGCTGCGGCACTGTCATACATCTTATAAATGTAACCCCTATACTCCTTGAGCTATGACACATGTAACCGCTGCACTTCCAGAAATATAAACAAATCTAACTCCTGCACAGCCAGAGATCTGATAAATGTAACCCCTGGACTGCCACAGTAGGTCTGCTCTTATTTTGACTCTCATACATGCTTTTTAAATGCGTGCCCCCTTGTGAAAAAAAAATGCCCCCCATTTCATTCGTTCTGGAGCCGACCCTGAGTATATATATATATATACATATATATATACACAGTATATATACAGTATATACTGTAAATACAGTATATATATATATATATATATATATATATATATAAAATCGTACAGAGGGAGGAGGGCACTCAAATCTAAGCTGAACTCCCAATAAAACAGACATAGACGCGTTATAACATATTTGGAAATAAAGTTGTATGATTTGCTTTAGAAGCCCTGTGTGTGCCCTCCTTCCTCTGTACGATTGTATCTAATACCCATGAGGATTGCACCCAGGCGTTGATAACACCAGAGTGGAAGGAGTGCTGGGCCACTGGCTAAATATTATATATATATATATATAAAAAAAAATATATATATATATATATATATATAGTGTATATATATATATAGAGAGAGAGAGAGATAGATTTATTTATGTGTATATATGTATATACACACATAAAAACACAAATCAACACATAAATACACATGTATATGCATATACACACATATAACTGTATATGTTCATATAGATATACATGATTATATAATATATATATACAATTAAAACAATATATATATTTATAAAGAATATTTTGTTCTACGTGAATGACATTGGAATGTAAAATATTCATAACTACCTTCGAGTTATAAAGTTAGCGCGCATCGGGCTTCACTCGTGCTTAATTTACTTTTAACTTGTTATACATGAGAAAAAATTATTTAGCTTGCCATTAATCTAGCCCTTTCTAAACACTTGCATATTATTAATAATAATAATAATACTTAAAAACATTAACTTAATTATAGAGAACAGTTTAAAATTATGTTTCCTGCATTAAAAACGTAATTATGAACTATACAGAGAAATACAGCACATTTAATATATTTAAAAGACAACATATTTTCACTACATGTAGCTTATTTAGAGAAGGCTGCCACTAGCGCTTTTCACATATTTCAACCTCACAATCTATTTTCAAACTGTTACAATCCAAACTGTTTCTTTTACTAAAACCTTTTAAAGGGACAGGAAACCCCAAAATTGTCTTTCATGATTTAGATAGAACGTTCAATTTTAAACAACTTTCCAATTTACTTCCATTATCGAATTTGCTTTTTCTTTTGCTATCCTTTGCTGAAAGAACAGCATTGCACTACTGGCAGCAAGATGAACGCATCTAGTTAGCCAATCACAAAAGACAAATATGTGCAGGCACCAATTAGCAGCAGCTCCACCCAATGTAGGATATGTGCATATTCTTTTTCAACAAGGGATACCAAGAGAACGAAGCACTTTTGAAAATAGAAGTGAATTTAAAACTGTCTTAAAATTGCACGCTCTATCGGAGTCATGCACGTTTAATTTTGACTCTCCTATCCCTTTAAGTTGATAGAAAAATGTTTAGCCCCTTACATGCTGAGAACTTCTTGTCTGCAGTTCTCACTGATTTATAAAGGGTTAAGATGCATTCAGATAAACATAAAAATATTGGAAGGAAATTGAGTTATATTTGATTTGCTATTCAGAAGTTTTCAAAGCATTTTTCTAGATTTGATAAAATCTTAGCCTATTCCTTTCCTAAGAAATATATATTCTTTTTAAATATTAGCAATGACTGACAATAGAAAACTGTTTATTAAACTTTGAATCTTGTGTAACTTGAATAAATCATAAGAAGAATAAAGGGGGAACATAACATTTGCCTGAGCTGTGTATTTATGTTTCCAAAAGGAATCTCCTTTTCACAGTACAGTGCACAGATTTGGAGGCAAAGGAAATTACAGTGAGAGCTGACCTAAGATGTGATTGGCCAGCTTCTACTATTGCATGCTGGTAGATGTAGTGCTCTCAATTTTTATTATCTAGGGCTGCGGACTACAGCTGCCCACGTAATAATAAGTTTACATTGAAATGGACAGGAACTGGAAGATCTACAAATAACATTGCTGCATAGGCAACTCATAAAGGTCGAAAGGAAAAATTGTTTTTTTAAGGTGGTATTTTAAAGGGATATGAAACTCAAAATGTTCTTTTGTGATTCCGAAAGAGCGGATCAGGTCCGTCAGACCTTGCTGAATTCGGAGAGCAATACGCTCTCCGTATTCAGCATTGCACCAGCAGCTCTTGTGAGCTGCTGGTGCAACGCCACCCCCTGCAGATTCGCGGCCGCCAGCAGGGAGGAGTCAATCAACCCGATCGTACTCGATCAGGTTGATTTTCGGTGATGTGTGTCCACCTGCTCAGAGCAGGTGGACAGGGTTATGGAGCTTGATAAATGGGCCCCATCCAGAGCTTGATAAATGGGCCCCTATGTGTTAAAGAGATACCTATGTAGGCATGTGGAACACTACATGGCAGGAAAAAGTGCTTCTATCTAGTTTTCTTGCAAATGGAAAACATTCTTGCAAAACTGCTGCCATATAGTGCTCCAAAATGGGCTTTTTCAACAAAAGATACCAAGAGAATGAAAAAATGACAATAGAAGTAAATTAGAAAGTTGTTTAAAATTGCATGTTCTATCTGAATCACAAAATAAATGTTTTGTGTTTCATATCCCTTTAAGGACGCATGATTCCATTTAGAAAAGCACGAAGATTAAAATAAAACTACACTACCTAAAAAAAAATACTCTGAGAAACAAAAAAAACAAAAAAACAACAACAATAATAATAATACATTTGGGGGCATTTTGAGGGGCACTGCCCTCACTGCCCCAATGGACAAGCCATCACTTTTTAATTTCCCTTTAACATTCAGATATAAAATAAATTAAAGACCTCGCTACTTTTCAAACAGAACAGTGGGAAGATTGTATGGGGCATATGTATCAAGCTCCGAATGGAGCTTGATGCCCCGTGTTTCTGGCAAGCCTGCAGGCTCGCCAGAAACAGCAGTTATGAAGCAGCGGTCACAAAGACGAAACAAAATTACAGCTTTTTGGTAAAGCCAATCATTCTACTGTTTTCAGAAAAAGAAATGAGGCTTTTAAAGAAAAGAATATACTCTCTACAGTCAAACATGGTTGAGGTCCACTGATGTTTTGGGGTTGCCTTGCTGCTTCAGGCACTTAATGTCTTGACTGTGTGCATGGCATTGTCAAATCTGAAGACTACCAAATAATTCTGTGATGCAATGTAGGGCCCAGTGTCAGAAAGTTTGTTTCCCATCAGAGGTCATGGGTCTTACAGCAGGACAATGACCCAAAGCACACATCAAAAAGCATGCAGAAATGGTTTAAGGCAAAGCCCCGGAGAGTACTGAACTAGCCAGCAATAAGTCCAGATATAAATCCATAAAGCACCTGTGGAGAGATCTCAAAACAGCAGTTGGGAAAAGGAACTCTTCCAATCTGAGAGACCTGGAGCAGTTGGCAAAGTGATCCAAAATTCCAGTAGAGAGGTGTAAGTAACTCATTGATGGTTACAGGAAGCAATTGATTTCAGTTATTTTTTCCAAGGGGTGTGCTACCAAATATTAAATCGAGGGTGCCAATAATTTTGTCTAGTCCAGTTTTGGAGTTTTGCGTGGAATGTGTCAGATTTGGCTTCTTTTTCTCCACTTTTTGTGTCATACCAATACAAACAAAAAAATAAATAAACATGAGAATGCCTAAACATTTGTAATTGCAAATATTTTTGGCCATGACTGTATAAATATATATATACATATACAGTTAGTTAGATAGATAGATAGATAGATAGATAGATAGATAGATAGATAGAAACATGTATTTAAGAATAAATAGAAAATATTTTGTTATGTGAAGAATATGCAAAATATGAATATTTTATTTCTGGTTAGCGCACTTGAGAAAATGTGATCGGATATTTTTTGCGATATTCCAAGTTCAGCTTTTTGCGTGCGTCAGATTAGCGCTCATGCAAAAACGTTATACTTTCAAGTTGTAACACGTGCGCTACCCAACGTGCGACAAAAGCTTTCTTCTAGCGGGGTTAAAGCACAAGCACAAAATACTGCTCCACTCGTAATCTATCCCAAAATCAACTGCCACAGCTTCATTGGTAGACAAATATATATCTCCATAAGCATGAAAACAAAAAAGCTGTTTTAGTAAGTAAAATAATATTTGTAAAATATGACACATTAAAAACTATTCGCATTTAGATTCCACAAAGAAAGCAAATGACTTAGCTAAGTTCATATACAAATTAATGTGTTTCATGATTATAGTTTTTGTTCTTTTTCTCTTTCACTTTTAACAAAAAGCAATTGCCATATCATTTTCTCAGCAACACAGTTATGACAATTTGTAAGGCACATTTCGGTTATTGGAAAACAAAACAACGCATAAAAGATACTGCACATACAAATTTATACACCTTTAATGCTATTGTTGAGGATATTGCAAGTTAAATTATCTCATAAATAAAATAAGGTTTTTCAGTCTGTAGTAACATCAAATTGCAAATCCAGTTTAACCAAACATTAAAAAAAAGCAAAACAATATGATTTTAATATTTTTTTTTTTCTCTTTTACTTCTTAAAGATAAGCAAATGTGCAAAAACTGAGAAGGATTACTGCATACAGCACAAAGTCTGTAGACATTTTATTTACATCTGAAATACAAATATATCGTAAGCTGTGCTCTATCAAAACCGCCCGCCACTGAAATGCATAATCTCTTGCGGTTATGGTTTGAAAGCTTCCTTTATGCCTAATGGATCCTCCAGAACTCTAAAAAAAATACTTATTGGAAGAGGTTGGAACCATTGATGTTAGTTTGTAAATATCATAAAAATGAACATAAAGATAGGCTGCATGCTATAATCACACATGGGTAAAAAGCTTATGCAACACAATAAAAAAATAACAAATCCGTTCAACGCATTCGGCTGGAACAAAAGGAAGAGCTTGATTCCACTAATTATGTCTTGAATTTGCCCAGTTTTCAGAGTCTGTGATTGACAATATGTAAGGATTTTATAGCTCAGTAGCTCAGTGTTTGAAGAGCTTTCCTTAGCAATATAAATGTGATATAGCTCCTGAAATAAACAAAAACAAAATAGTACCTCCCTTTCATCTTCAGCGCAAGGTCCTGAAATATATACATGATTGATTTGTGAATGGTATTAATAATGGTGTAAATAAGGTTGATGAAGATTTCTGACTGAGCAAAAAAAAGAAGAAAAAAACATCCAAACGTTTTCTTTCCTTTTTTTTTTTTTTTGAAAAAATCTCATGTTTGATTTTCCCAATGGATTGTTTTATTTCACATAGTGAAACCAAGAGAATGCAGTAAAAAGTCAAAGTGCAAGAAAATATCCATTTGGCTTGTAAATCCTTATGGTAGGTCAATTTAATATGGCGTCCTTGATCATCAGTAGACCCATGTCCTAACGGTCAAGTGAAGGATTAGGCTCTTGGATTAATCTGAAAAAAAAAAAAAGAAATACAAAGAAATAAAAAGAATCATGCTGTGAAGTGTTACAGATATACATTGTGAGCTATTCAGATGCCAGTTCCATTTTTATCTAATGTTTGTGTTTTAGATCTATTATCTGCCATCTTTTTTACGCCTTATAGGTTCAGCTGATAACTAGAGAACTCTATGCCAACATCTGAAGCTTTTGTAGCCAAAATTGTATTTTCAAGAATGGAATAGAGACCAATGCACAGGAAAGCAATATTATATAAAGTGTCTGATTATATAAAGGTTAAACTCATATGTAAAATAATGTCTGTAGCAGCAATGCACTGCCTATTTTTAGATGAATTCAGAGAGCCAATCGCAAGAGCCATTTGTACATAGCTGCTAATCATTTGCTCTTGTGACTGATTACATCAGTGTAGGAACTCATTTTCATAAGTCCTCTGATTGGACACCACAAAGGAGACCAGGTAAACATACTCAATCAATGTTTCATCCATCCATGAAATGCTCTGTATGTTGCAAAATGCTGCATATTTTGCCAACAACATTTTTGAAAACAATTTGCAAGATGATCTTTCACAATGCAGTGCTTAAAATGTATTATAAAGTGCATAAAAGTGCACAAAAATACTCTAGTGTGTTACAGCATTTAATTTTTGAGCCATTGCTTGTATATGACTATAGTATTTAACCCCTATCATGCTTAAAGCTGTAAGAATTATGAAACATGCAGCAATATTTATAAATTGTTCATGCTTAATAAGTAATACAAGTTTTTGTTTAAAAATTAATGGTCATAACAGTTTGTTTTCGGAGTAATATGCCCCTTTACATAAGATAAATGATAACTATGTACCTGTAATTTTACTGCAGCAACTAAAGACATGACAGTCTCTATAAACTAATAGCAGGGCAAATATATTCTAAACTCAAATTGAATGTAATCTGTCTCTCATTTCCTATGTAAAACTAATTAGGATTTCCTAGCATGCAAATCCTTCTGAGTAATTTAATATATGTACATGTCAAGGTGACACAATCTCTATAATGTAAGTGATTAATATTTCTTTTCATATCTCTGTAGGTTATTTAATATTGATGTTTAGAGATTATTCTGTTTATTAAAAATCTATACCTCATTGCTAAAACAAGACAATACCTACATGAAATAACTGATCTACTTTATTATTTTTTTAGCTTAAAGGGACATTATACACTCATTTTTTCTTTGCATAAATGTTTTGTAGATGATCTATTTATATAGTCCATATTAAATTAAATTAATGTATAGTTTTGCTTATTTTTAAATAACATTGCTCTGATTTTCAGACTCCTAACCAAGCCCCAAAGTTTTATGTGAATACGCTCAGCTACCTACTCCAGCTTGCTCCTGTTTGTGTAAAGGGTCTTTTCATATGCAAAAGAAGGGGGAGGGGGGAGTGTCTTATTTGCCACTTGCAGTGGGCTTTCCAGCTACCTTTTCAACAGAGCCAAAGTGACAGCTTCTAAGTAAGTTTTTAAACAGTTTTATACTGGATTTTTATATCAGTATCTGTGCATCTTATTCTTTATAGTAGTGTCTATTACATGCAGTTATATGACAATGAGTGTATACTGTCCCTTTAACACAGAATAAAGCCTCTTAAAGGGGTAGTGAATTATTTCTTTGTACATTGAGAATATTGGAAAATGCCTAATGATCGCTCATCAAGGCAACTATTGCAAATCATCTTACAAAGGGTGTGTAAACTGAAGCCCCTTAGATTTTACACAACCAAACAATTTACTTTTATAAATAGTTGTACAACCTTTCCACTGAGGGGCTGAAATTGAATAGATTTCTAGTTCCCAAGCCCCCCCATAGACACATACACACACAATTTAGTGACTCATTAATCTAACAAAAAAGTACTCTTGTATAGAGATGGTAATACAAAATGATAAGTCATATATATATATATATATATATATATATATATATATATATATATATATATATATATATATAAACCTCTGCAATATACTATCATTATTTATTTTGTCCCCTTTTCCTGTAATTACATTTTGAAATTGTGAGCTTTTCAGTTCCTGTTAGAAATGGAAGTGTAGAACACTTTTATATTCCACACAACCATTGGCTGCACACTCCAGTGATCTATGTATAACTGTCCCTAATTGGCCACAGCAAAGAAGGTAACCTAAGTTACAACATGGCAGCTCCCATTGTTTTATAAACACAACAACTTTACACTTATTTTGTCACTATTTAGATAGCTATTGAAACTTAAAAAAGACATCCACATGTTATCCTCAGACTAATCTTTTCTTTGACAGCATCATTCTATTTAGCATTTATTTTGTGTTAAAAATCCCTTTAATTTTGACTTTCATATCACTTAAATTGTTGATGGAAAAAGGCATATGTTTAGTATGTTCCCCTTTAGTTACTGTAAATCTAGGGTATAATGGGTTAAGAAATTGCAATTTTAGCAGTAACATATTATCTAGAGGATTATGACACTTAATTTGAAATAGGATATGCTCCTTTCTCATCCCCATAAATTGTATGGGGTTGAGTGAGTATTAGATGCTATAGACATATGAACAAGCTAGAGAGGGGGGATTCGCACTCTCCTTTCCAGCAGTGATGCTCACAGTAACTGCCCTCTTTAGCAGCTAAAGGGTTAGGCATTGTTAAAAGTCTACAACTTATTATTATCATTGTATCAATATTTTATGAAACTGTCATTGAAGCACCTGAGATTGTCAAAACTATCTTTGAAGGAGAAGGTATAAAATAGCAAAACAGTCTTTAGACAATGATCCTACTTCTTGTTCTTTCCTTTTTAACAAATGTTGTTTTCTATTCATTGAAGAAGTACATTGTATAAAATATGCACTGGGACTGTAAACATCAATAGTAACAAGAACATATTATTTTTAGCCTTAGTGGTCAGTGTGTTATTTTAATATGGCAGGAAAGTCATTCCATTCAGGTATTTTAATGAAGGAAGCAATACAGACAAAGTGACTCTTGACATTCAAAACTTATATATAAGTTAAATTGTCTTGTGTTTTGTTTGCAAATTAAGGTATTTACAGCACTTCAGACACTAAAGCTCTTGTTTTTTTAATTAATCTTACTAAAGTAACATGAAACCCACGCTTTTTTCTTAAATATTCAGCTAGAACTAACAATTTTAAACAATCTTCTAATTTACTTCTATTATCAATTTTGCTTTATTTTCTTGTTAACCCTTATTGAAGGGACAGCAACGCACTATTGGGAGCTAGCTGAACACATCAGTAAGACAGTAATAAGTAGTATATTTTTATAGCATCCAATCAGCAGCTAGCTCCCAGCTCCTGAGCCTACCTAGGTTTTCAACAAAGAATACCAAGAGAACAAAGCAAATTAGTAACTAAAAGTAAATGTGAAAGTTGTTTAAAATTCTATGCTCTATCTGAATCATGAAAGAATTTTTTGGGGTTTTGTGTCCTTTTAAGTTTTCCTTTTATTTTATTTTGTGTTTGTTGCTTCAGTGCAGATTACCTGTATACACTTAATGATCTATCCTAGCCTGGAACCTCAGTGGTCCATCTTTTAATACTTGTATACCCCCTGTTACCACTTATCCTATCTCTTCATCCTCTGACAATCTTTCACATGTTTTATTTAAAAAAAACACACACAACTGGTGATTCAGGTAATCAGAAGTTACGCCCCATCTGCTTGTGCTGTGCACCGACACAATATGTGACTGGAGCTTCTATTGCATGACATACAGTATTTTAAGTAAGAGTACAACATACGCAGAAGAGAGTAAGTTTACTTTGCAATCCAACTTCTGATTGCCTGGGGTTTTAAAAACAATATTTGGAAGATGGGTAAAAGATAAAGAGTGTGGTTAGCATTTACAAGGGTTATAAACAGTAGGAGAGGTGCAAGACTGGTTTAGAATTTGTATGTTTTCCTAAATGCTACTAGTAGATTGATTCTACAATAAACCATTGTTTCATTGTTACTTTGGGTTGGTCCGCTATTCTTTATATTAACTCAAGAGGGACAGATCATTAGGTGTATGTTGCATTGGAGAAAAAATATATATATACAATTTAAAATGAGACTCTAACGCTTTATTTACTCTCTCCCCGCTGGTCACCCATCTGTCCTGAATTGAAAACAAAAATGACTGTGGTTGTTACAGCCAATTACCACTAAGACCACCTGCTTCAATTACACAAAGGAAAAAAAATGCTCAGGACAGAGGAGTAAAAGAAAACCTAAAAATCGTCATACAATCTTTTTACACAGGAATTCCGATAAATTGGGAATAGGGTACAAAATGGGTGTTGAACTTATTGTATTAAAAATATAAAGAATATTTGCATTCTAAGGACTATTACAAATCTAAAATGAAAATAAAATAATAGCAATAAAAATTATTCAATACACAACAGTAAGCAGTGGTTTTGTCCCATCGTTATTGCGTAGCGAGTAACTGTACCTATGAAGTTTCAGGGACTCTCAGTCGCCATTTTCAGCTTGCATCAAGTTGATTATGAGTGACCCTGAAACTTAAAAAAAAAAAAAATATGTAAAACTCCCTCTCCAAATACAAACATGCTGCACTTCATTATCTACCAATAAAGCTATAGAAACTAAACAGCACCTCGATAAAATAAAACATTGTACAGGACATTGTCATGCAATTTATTTTGGCTTTAAATAGCAAGCAATAAATGACCTATAGCAAAAAAATACTAAATAGTGAATTTAATAGTGCATTATTTCCTATTTGTAGCATGGTACTAGTTATATGAATACATTGTATTTCATATCCTGTCAAAAATCCAGGAGTATTTCTTTTAAAATATTGGATTGGATACATTATAAATACAGAGTAATGGCCTCAAAAGGAATAATTAATAATTAAAAATTAAGCCTAAGAATTCACCCTCAATAATGGATTCAAGTATATCAGCCAAACACTGGGATCCTGCCTTTTTCTGTTATGAGACAGTAGTTGTGTTGTGTAAGGTGTTAAATTTCAACCTTTTTTACAAACTGCCAATGAATGAGAAAAGGGCTATACTACTCAAAAAACTCAATAGCCAATTCTGTTCATTTTGCCTTAAAAAAAGCAAATTGTAAAAAAATGTAATCCAGGTATACAGACTGAGAATTCCTTACAGTATTGTGTGCAGTATTTTTTTAAGCAATATCTGCTCAAGGTTGACTAGATTGACTAATTGTTCAGTGAGAACAATATCTTGAATGAAACAGAACCATACAATTGTGAAGTCACACTTTAAAACTCAGCTATTTAATTCCATCAGATATCCTAGCAATAAAAAAGATTTGTCTCACTGTAGAGCTCTTTAGTGAATCTAAATCTATCTGAGGTTTATTCACTTTTATCATGGTGGCTTTAAAGTGATCTTGACAGTAAAACATGCATTCTAGAACCACAGATGGTGAGAGATGTGGGGTTCCAGATAGTCCGCTCACAGTTAGTAGACAATATTAATGTGAGTCTAAATTATAGTAACTTTTGCCTAAAGATTCATTGATTGCCCAGACTTCACTCACAAATAAGGGATAATTTGCAGAAGCTCTTCTTCACGGAAAGGGTGGTTGATTCATGGATTAAACTTCAATTAGAGGTGGTTAAGACAAACACTGTGGGTGACTACAAGAATAAGCATAATGCTATCCTAAGAACTAATGAAGCCTTTATAGGAAATATGGGTAGGCTCACCTGAAACTAATAATAAGAAGAAGCAGTCATAAGACCGCTGCAGCTTAACCTCTCCACCACCCAAAAGGTGGTGGATTGAATTCATCCTGATCCAATGCAATTGTGATGATTGACAGCCCCTGTTAGTGACCGATTGGCCGCCAGTGAGGAGGGGTGGCAATGCTTGTGCAATCATAAATGAGGACAGCATATGCTATCCACATTTATAGATGTCTATAGCGAATCATGTCCGCTCGACACTTGACAAATCAAGCCCTATGGGTTTATGGTTCTTATCTAAATCCATGTTCCTATGTTTATATAGCTATTAAAATAAATCCCTGCATTACAAGCACAGCAAATAACCAACTTTCCGTCTGGGTATATTAGTGGCATTTTTAACACGTCAGAAATGTTCCATTTTACAGCATTAGCTCATACAAAGAAGACTAAATTTTACAGGAAAGAATTGATTTCCAATACAAAGAATAAAGAAATGTTATTGATTTATTACAATGAAGCAAAATAAAACAGCATATCAGAAGAAGCTGTAAATATTCGGAAACATGTTTTGCTTTATCACTTTGTTATTATTACTAATATAGGACTACATTACAAGTGGAGTGATACATTTTTAGGGTTGTTGAGGGCTAACTTTGCTTAAGGTAAATCAGTAGCGCTCCCATGTTTGTTCTGGTATTGCAAGGTGAAAGCAAAAAGTTATTGCTTGAGTGAAAGACTAAGGCACTCAAACATCTGGAGGTCGAATAACATGACCACCATAAAACGCTTTCCCCACAGACTTCTATGGGATACGCTAAAAAAGCATTTTCTTTTATTCGAAGGTGCACTTCCCTATCTGCGCAAAAGCCAAAGGTGCATTAGGATTACTTTAAAGACCTATGTTCTTCACTTAGAAGAAAACTGCTTGTGCAATGCCGTCCCGCAGATTCGCGACAAATCGGCCTCTAGCAGGGGGTGTCAATCAGTCAAATCGTATAGGATCGGGCGGATTGTTGTCCACAGCCTCAGAGCAGGCGGACAAGTTATGAAGCAGCGGTCTTAAGACCGCTGCTTCATAAATTTGTACGTAAACAGGGGCATTCAAGCTCCATTTGGAGCTTGATAATTCGGCCCCCAAGTATGATTGGCTCACCCATGTGCATTGCTAATTCTTCAACAAAGGATATCTAAAGAATTAAGCAAATTAAATAATAGAAGTAACTTGGAATGTTGTTTAAAAATGTATTCACTATCTGAATCATGAAAGAAACATTTTGGGTTTAGTGTCTCTTTAAGGGGCATTATGTATTTATTAATTATAACATTTTGAAAAATATTAATAATTAATGTAAATAATTATTATAGATGTACTAAAGTATTCAAAATAATCCATAGAATATGTATATATATATATATATATATATATATATATATATATATATATATATATATAGTTTAGCAAATGGAGAGCACTTCAAGCCAACGTGCCAGGGTGCAAACAGGAAGCAAATAGAAATAAACGATGGCTTGCACTCGCTGGTCTTTTGCAAAAAACGTACCTTTAATGTAACGTTTCGGGGATCTGTGGAAGGGGATACAGTCCCCGAAACGTTACATTAAAGGCACATTTTTTGCAAAAGACTATATATATAGTCTATTATAGATACTGTAATACATATATAAATATGTATTACAGTATCTATAATAATTATTTATTATTAATAATTTCTTTCAATATTTTATATTTAATATTTCCATAACGCGCCTTAAGATTACTAATTCTTTATGTGCGCTAACCCAACACAGCATTAGACCTAAAGCACAAAATGTGAAGCATGTTATGCATATTTTACATTGCATTGTTCTTCACATAGAAAAATTATATAATTTTTATTATTAAATTTATATATATATATTTATATATATATGTGATAATGCTCATGTAAAAATATATAGCTATATCTATATATCTATGTGAATATATATATATGTAGTATATAGAAAGAGAGAGAAATATTTATGAACATTGTAATGTGAAATATTAATAACTCCTGTCAGTTTTGCGTGTGATCGATAAGTGTTTTTTTTCTGCGCTCTCCATTAAAGTCTATAAGGGAAAAAGTTAGAACAGTCATGATATCCACGGTTCTGAAGTTAGCCAGCATCGGGTTTCAGTTGCGCACAAAAGTCTTACTTTTAACTTGTAATGCGAGCACAAAAAAGCTTCCTCCTAGTGTTTTTTTTGCTCAAGCATTAGCGCTAGCTACCGTTCCATTTGTAATCTGGCCCCTAGTGGGTTAACTGTATAATCGCTCACTGTGATTTACTAAGGTCAGAAATAATGTTCAATTAACACTATACAATTGCTACTGAGAAACCAAGGGCAAGCAGATCATTAGTAATATCATTAATTTCACAAATGCAATATAATGTATTGATAGATACTACAGGGTTTTTTCTTTACTGATAAGCATCCCCGCCTTTTATAGCTATTATTTTAGTTAAAAAGCCCAGACCTGATACACACATTTTATTTATGTATTTATTGCTTAAAATTAGAGCTCTTTAAAAACACTTTCTAATTCGGCAATAGCCATTAATACTTACTCTGGTAGTCTTTATCTTATTGCCAGATGCGCACATCCATCCTGAATTATCCGGGAGGGTCTTGCATTCCTCTCCTTCCAGGCAAGGGTCCATCTCACACCACCATTTTCCAATAACTATGGAAGCTAAGGAAGAAATAAATAAGGTGCGTTAACATACACACATTGCCTTGTATATCTAAGCACTCTACAGTGCTTCACTCAAAGAGGCACCTGCCAGAGCTGTTAGTTGCATGAAGTACATCAGCTCTCCACACCCCTTGTCTCTCACAGTGTATACTACATATATGGCAGCCCAGAGGTGTTAATTATCTTTAAAGGGACAGCACATATTGCATCTCCCAAGCAGAAAACAAATGGCCAGTGATTAGAGTATGTGCAACCGATGCTCCTGATTGGTTGACCAGCCATGTTCTGCTCAGTTGCTGCAATTCTTAAAACTCCTGAACAGAACTTTACCTGTGTGTCTTACACTTTTTGTGGGGGATAAAACATTATGGGGTCGGTCATAATGTATTGGCTATAAACTCCCGAAAATTATTTTTTATTATCTATCACACTGCTATATCATATCATTTTTAAAAACCTGCCACCGAGAACACATTTTCTACAGAAAGGCTCCTGAAAAGGATTTTCGAGTGTTAACTTCTTGTTTTTGAAATAGAAACTGGGAGTTAGCTTCAAACTGACACATACAATAGCCCATTTAAAGGTCACATGAATTCTCTATTCATGTAACTCCTTTCTTCATATGGCACGGAAAATGCTCCTTTGCATGTGACATTCACCTATTAACCTATTGTCACCACAAGGCATCCTCAACAGCTATATGAATAACCTATGTATCTTGGCAGGATGGGCATACTTCTATAGTCACTCCAGGACAGCAACATCTACATATGGTGTGATTTTATATTTAATTTTTCATATTTGATTGTAATTCTCACTCACACTGGGAAGATTGTCACTAACAGTACTGACGTCATTAACATTGTGTTTTTAAAGCAGATCACAGCTTTCAGAGTTAACTAATGCCATCCATTTCCATCCGCACCACTGCTAACCCATCTAAATGCATCTTTTAGGTTATCTGGATGGATAGGTTATGCAATGTTTTCTATCGTTATGTTGGCTTTTGAAAACTTTCACACAAACTGTTGAAACTATATTTTTCTTGTTTGTTAAAGTCCCCGATTCATTATGGCGTTAACTGAAAACAAGATTCTGGAGATAAGTTTATTATAGCTTTGAACGTGATTTTCACTTCTTTTAAACTGTAACTCATGACCCGATGTTGTTCACAAAACAGTGCATATATTATTGAATTTGTATTCTGGAAGGAGCATTTGTAAACATGCGTTCAATATTATATGCAATATCGTGAATGAGTTTTAACTTAGCGTGCATGGAGGCTCGTCCCCTAATAAAATCTGTGTACAAATGTGCAATCTTGTTTAAGGGTCTGTTAAAAAAGATACTAAGCAGAAAATAAGCATATTTGTGATTTACAGTCATTTGCATAGAAACTTGTTTACAATTCACATCAAAAGGAACTGGACCTTTAACAAACAAGGGAAATAAACATAGTTTAAAGGAATCTTTGTGAAAGTTGTGAAACACCCCTATGGAAATAGAAAAACAGTGCATATTCTGCCCATCCAGATAACCTAAAATATGCATTTAGATGGGTTAGCAGTGGTGCAGATGAAAACGGATTGCTTATTAGCCAGTGACTACACACCCTGCAGCTTCAGACCTCCCAACAGTCCCGCTAAGGCTGCCATATGTCATGATTGATGGAATTGTTCTTAGCCCCACCCACAGATACACCCAGAAACCACCCAGACATGCCCATTGTCCATCCTGAAACAGACCTGATCCAACCCACTACCCACTCATGACCCCCTCTGGTCACTGCCACCTCAAAACAGTAACAGCCCGCCTCAACCTTCTGATTCGCTAATACCAAACCATTAATGTTAATAGATAGGCTGATTTATTGGTGATCAGGAATAGGTGATCACACAGACATTTACAGGGGGAGCATAACAATAAAACGCCCCCTTTAAAAAAAACAATATTATTGACAACATATGTAATAGAAGTGAGTAACATTTTGTATACAATTGCAGTAACATAAGTGGAAGCTTATATCTGGATATAAAGAGCTAAATCCCCCCCCCCCATTGCACACTCATATGGACAGGCACATATTTCTACAAACAAAAAACTAATGGCTAGATTATGAGTTGTGCGTTAGGGTAAAAAAGCAGCGTTAAGAGGTCCTAACGCTGCTTTTTTACCCCCACTGCTATTACGAGTCTTGAAGGTTTAGGGTCACCACACACTTCTTTGGCCTTACCGCAAAATGACTTGCGTAAACTTTGTAAAGTCTTTTTTCTATGGGACTTCCATAGCGCCGGTATTATGAGTCTGTCCTGGGAGGCCAAAAAGTGAGTGGTACACCATTTAAAAGTCAATAGTTATGAGTTTCTTGGTACAACGCCGTAGCATAAAATTCATAACTATACTGCTAAAAAGTACACTAACACCCATAAACTACCTATTAACCCCTAAACCGAGGCCCTTCCGCATCGCAAACACTAAAATAAATTTTTTAACCCCTAATCTGCAGCTCCGGACACCGCCGCCACCTACATTATATTTATGAACCCCTAATCTGCTGCACCCAACATCGCTGACACCTACATTATATTTATTAACCCCTAATCTGCTGCCCCCAATGTCGTTGCAACCTACCTACACTTATTAACCCCTAATCTGCCGCCCCCAACGTCGCCGCAACTATAATAAACAAATTAACCCCTAAACCGCCGCACTCCCGCCTCGCAAACATTAGTTAAATATTATTAACCCCTAATCTGCCATCCCTAACATCGCCGCCACCTACCTACATTTAACCCCTAATCTGCCGCCCCAACATCACCACCACTATACTAAATGTATTAACCCCTAAACCTAAGTCTAGCCCTAACCCTAACACCCCCTAACTTAAATATAATGAAAAAAAATCTAAATAAAATTACTATCATTAACTAAATTATTCCTATTTAAAACTAAATACTTACCTATAAAATAAACTCTAAGCTAGCTACAATATAACTAATAGTTACATTGTAGCTAGCGTAGGGTTTATTTTTATTTTACAGGCAAGTTTGTATTTATTTTAACTAGGTACAATAGTTATTAAATAGTTATTAACTATTTACTAACTACCTAGCTAAAATAAATACAAAAGTACCTGTAAAATAAAACCTAACCTAAGTTACACTAACACCTAACACTACACTATAATTAAATAAATTAACTAAATTAAATACAATTAGCTAGAGTACAAAACAAAACAAACAAATTACAGAAAATAATAAACAAATTACAAGATATTTAAACTAATTACACCTAATCTAATAGCCCTATTAAAATTAAAAAAGCACCCCCAAAATAAAAAACCCTAGCTTAAACTAAACTACCAATAACCCTTAAAATGGCCTTTTACGGGGCATTGCCCCAAAGTAATCAGCTCTTTTACCTGTAAAAAAAACAAACAAACATCCCCCCCAACAGTAAAACCCACCACCCAGACAACCAAACCCCCAAATAAAATACTATCTAAAAAAAACCTAAGCTCCACATTGACCTGAAAAGGGCATTTGGATCGGCATTGCCCTTAAAAGGACAGTTAGTTCTTTTGCAGGCCCAAAGTCCCTAACCTAAAAATAAAACCCACCCAATACACCCTTAAAAAACCTAACACTAACTCCCTGAAGATCGTCTTACTGGGAGAAGTCTTCATCCAAGCCAGGCCGAAGTCCTCAACGAAGCCGGGAGAAGTCTTCAAACAAGCCGGGCAAAGTGGTCCTCCAGACGGGCAGAAGTCTTCATCCAGACGGCATCTTCTATTTTCATCCATCCGGCGCATAGCGGGTCCATCTTCAAGACATCCGACGCGGAGCATCCTCTTCATCCGACGACTAAAGATGAATGAAGGTACCTTTAAGTGACGTCATCCAAGATGGCGTCCCTTAGATTCCAATTGGCTGATAGAATTCTATCAGCCAATCGGAATTAAGGTAGAAAAAATCCAATTGGCTGATGCAATCAGCCAATAGGATTGAAGTTCAATCCTATTGGCTGATCCCATCAGCCAATAGTATTGAGCTTGCATTCTATTGGCTGTTCCAATCAGCCAATAGAATGCAAGCTCAATCCTATTGGCTGACCTTTAAGTGACGTCACTTAAAGGTACCTTCATTCATCTTTAGTCATCAGATGAAGAGGATGCTCCGCGTCGGATGTCTTGAAGATGGACCCGCTGGATGAAGATAGAAGATACCGTCTGGATGAAGACTTCTGCCCATCTGGAGGACCACATTGCCCGGCTTGGATGAAGACTTCTCCCGGTAAGTCTATCTTCAGGGGGTTAGTGTTAGGTTTTTTAAGGGTGTATTGGGTGGGTTTTATTTTTAGGTTAGGGTTTGGGCCTGAAAAAGAGCTAACTGCCCTTTAAAGGGCAATGCCCATCCAAATGCCCTTTTCAGGGCTTTTCAGGGCAATGGGGATCTTAGGTTTTTTTAGATAGTATTTTATTTAGGGATTGGTTGTGTGGGTGGTGGGTTTTACTGTTGGGGGGGTTGTTTGTAATTTTTTTTTACAGGAAAAGGGCTGATTATTTTGGGGAAATGCCCCGCAAAAGGCCCTTTTAAGGGCTATTGGTAGTTTAGTTTAGGCTAGGGTTTTTTTTATTTTGGGGGGTCTTTTTTATTTTAATATGGCTATTAGATTAGGAGTAATTAGTTTAAATATCTTGTAATTTCTTTATTATTTTCTGTAATTTAGTGGGGGTTTTTGTACTTTAGCTAATTTAATTTAATTTAGGTAATTGTATTTAATTTAGTTAATTTATTTAATTATAGTGTAGTGTTAGGTGTTAGTGTAACTTAGGTTAGGTTTTATTTTACAGGTACTTTTTTGTATTTATTTTAGCTACGTAGTTATTAAATAGCTAATAACTATTTAGTAACTAGTCTACCTAGTTAAAATAAATACAAACTTGCCTGTAAAATACAAATAAACCCTAAGATAGCTTAGGGTTTATTTTATAGGTAAGTATTTAGTTTTAAATAGGAATAATTTAGTTAATGATAGTAATATTTATTTAGATTTATTGTAATTATATTTAAGTTAGGGGGTGTTAGGGTTAGACTTAGGTTTAGGGGTTAATAACTTTAATATAGTGGCGGCGACGTTGGGGGCAGCAGATTAGGGGTTAATAAATGTAGGTAGTGTCAGGGTGCCAGGAATCAGACTGAGACGAGAAGTGCAAAAATAATCACACTTTTATTAATAGCAAAAAATAATAAAAAGTCCACAAGTCAAATAACAAGCTAGAAGTCAAAACCAGAGCTGGTAGTCAGACGAGCCGAGTCAGGAGCCAAAGCGAATAGTCAGACGAGCCGGAATCAGCAACAAAGAAAACAGCAGAGTCAGGAACAGCCAGGGATCGGGAACCAGGAAGGACGTCAGGCAGCCAGGTAATACACAGGAACTCTCACAAACAGGTCTGAGACAACGCAAAGGCAAAGCATACTGAACAGAGTCCGATGATGCACAGCAGTCTAGTCATAAAAGGAAGTGCAGGAAATGAGCAGCATCCCCCACAATGCACCATAGTCAGGAAGAGAGGTGAGGAAAATGGCTGTCAGCAGCACATGGCAAACAAAACAGGGAAAAAGCCCTGACAGTACCCTCCCCTCAACGACCCCTCCCCCACGGGAAGACAAAAGGCTTATTGGGGAAACGGGCATAGAAGGCACGGAGGAGGGCGGGGGCATGAACATCAGAGGAGAACGCTCCTCCGGACAGTAGCCCCTCCAGTGAACAAAATACTGTACACGGCCCCTGGACATACGAGAGTCAATAATGCTGCTGACCTCATACTCCTCATGGTTGTCAACAAAGATAGGATGGGGACGAGGCAACACAGTGGTAATCTGATTACAAACCAATGGTTTCAAGAGGGAGACATGAAAAACATTGGAGATGCGCATAGCAGGAGGAAGGTCAAGAGCGTAGGCCACAGGATTAACCCGTCGGAGTATTCGAAAAGGATCAACATAACGGGGAGCCAATTTATTGGAAGGCACACAAAGGTTCAAGTTGCGGGAGGACAGCCAAACTCTCTCACCAACGTGGTAGGAAGGTGCGGGCAGACGCCTACGATCAGCCTGGAACTTTTGATGCTGCATAGAACGATAAAGGCAATCCTGAATCTGCACCCACGTGGAAAGGAGTTGCCGGAGATGCTCCTCCAAAGCCGGAATACCCTGAGACATTAATGAATCAGGCAACAAGGATGGTTGAAACCCATAATTCGACATGAATGGGGATAACTTGGAGGAATCATTAATAGCACTATTACGAGCAAATTCTGCCCAAGGTAACAGTTCAGACCAATTATTGTGGTGATCTGAGACATAGCAATGGATGAACTGTTCCAGAGCTTGATTAGACTGTTCTGCAGCCCCATTGGATTGAGGGTGATATGCCGAGGAGAAGGAAAGCTGGATCCTCATTTGAGCACAAAATGAAGGCCAAAATCTGGAGACAAACTGGCTACCCCGGTCCGACACTATCTCCTTGGGTAACCCATGTAAACGGAAGACCTCCGGGCAAAAATTGAAGCAAGCTCCTGAGCGGTAGGCAGCTTCATCAAGGGAATGCAATGTGACATTTTAGAAAAATGGTCAACCGCCATAAGGATAACAGTATTGCCATTGGAAACAGGGAGCTCGACAATGAAGTCCATGGAAAGATGTGTCCAAGGACGCTCACCATTAGCAATAGGTTGAAGAAGACCTACAGGAAGACATCGAGGAGTCTTATTATGTGCACATACTGAGCAGGAGGCAACATACGCAGCAACATCAGAACGAAGACCAGGCCACCAGAATTGTCGAGTAACAGACCAAATCATTTGGTTCACGCCTGGGTGACCTGCGGCTTTAGGATAGTGGGAAGTGTGCAAAAGTTTAGTTTGAAGATTCTCAGGAACAAAACACTTACCACTAGGTTTCTCAGGAGGTGCATTGGTTTATGCAGTTAGGATCTCTTCCCCCAAGGGAGAAGTCAAATTAGTATGTATGGTAGCCAAAATATGGTCAGGAGGTATAACAGGAGTAGGTACAGACTCCTCCTTGGACAGAGGCGAAAATTGTCGAGAGAGGGCATCAGCCCTAACATTCTTACTACCAGGCAGGTAGGAGACCACATAATTAAACCGAGACAAAAATAGCGCCCATCTGGCCTGTCGGGGCGACAAACGTTTTGCTTCAGATAGATAAGTTAAATTCTTGTGGTCAGTAAGAATGAGCACTGGCACGCTAGTACCCTCGAGAAGATGCCTCCATTCCTTGAGTGCCAAATTATGGCCAGTAATTCCCTGTCGCCAATTTCATAATTGCACTCCTCTGGAGACAATTTCTTAGAGAAGAAACCACATGGATGCAAGGAACCGTCAGGCATAGGACGTTGAGACAAGAGGGCACCTACTCCAGTCTCAGATGCATCAACCTCAAGAACGAAAGGCAGGACAGGGTTAGGATGAGCCAGAACTGGAGTGGCAGCAAAGGCAGTCTTAAGACTATCAAAGGCCTTAATGGCAGTAGGTGACCAATGGAGTGGATCATTCTCTTTACGGGTCATGTCTGTAATAGGTTTGACCAAGGAAGAAAAGTTTTTAATAAACTTACTATAGTAATTGGCGAACCCCAAAAAACGTTGAATAGACCGAAGACCAACTGGGCGAGGTCACTGCAGAACTGCAGATAACTTGTCAGGATCCATGGAGAACCCTGCAACGGAGATAACATAACCTAGGAAGGTTACTTGAGTCTGATGGAACTCACATTTCTCTAGTTTACAAAACAGGTTGTTCTCACATAGTCTCTGAAGAACCCGTGTAACATCAGAACAATGAGCCTCAAGTGTGGGTGAGTGTATGAGGATGTCGTCTTAGTACACCACAGCACACTGTTGCAACATATCTCGTAGGACATCATTAATAAATTCCTGAAAATCAGCAGGAGCATTACATAGGCCAAAGGGCATTACAAGATACTCATAATGCCTGCTCCTAGTGTTAATTGCTGTTTTCCATTCGTGGCCCTCCTTAATCCTAACGAGATTGTACGCTCCTCTCAAATCAAGTTTAGTAAAGACCCTAGCTCCCTTGAGGCGGTCAAAGAGTTCCGTAATGAGCGGAATAGGGTAAGCATTCTTAATGGTGAGATGATTAAGACCCCTAAAATCGATGCATGGTCTTAACTCACCACCCTTTTTCTTCACAAAGAAGAAGCCAGCCCCTGCAGGGGAGAAGGATTTGCATATGATCCCCCATGACAGAGCATCGTCAACATACTCCTCCATAGCACAATTCTCTGCAACAGACAGAGGGTACACCCGGCCCCGAGGAGTAATGGCTCCTGGTTGCAGGTCTATGGCACAATCATAAAACCTCTGGCAATTGAGATACCGAAGAAGTGCACAAGACTTTAACTGGTTTCTGAAGACAAGTGGAAATACATTGCGGGGACCACGACAAAATTTCAGACCTGCGCCAGTTGAGACTGGGATTGTGCTTTTGGAACCAGGGATAATCCAGAACAACTGGAAAATTCGGAGAGTTTATCACCTCGCTCTGGAGAGTTTCAAAAATGGAGAGCCCCAACAGCCATGGACAACGGAGCAGTTTCGTGAGTAACGAGTGCGGGCTGAAGGGGCCTGCCATCAATGGCCTCAATAGCAAGCGGAACGGACCGAGGCAAAACAGGAATGGAGTGCTTTGATACAAAAGCACTGTCAATGAAATAGCCCGCAGCACTGGAGTCAACAAGAGCCTGAGTGACTATGGAGGAGTCCACCAGGAATGGACAACCGTGACCAAAGGTTTCTCCTTAAGTGGTTCCGGGGAAGAGGATAAACCACCCAAGGTCTGCCTCCGAAAGGACCTTAGGTGTGAGCGTTTCCCGGCCTTGTAGGACAAGACTTCAAAAGGTGGCCTTGTAACCCACAATAGAGGCAGAGCCCCTCCCTCCTCCTAAAGGTCGTCTCCGCCGCGGAGAGACGCGTGAATCCCAACTGCATCGGCTCAGCAGTACCTGGTGACTCGGGACCAGGAGGCATGGGAGGAAAGGGAGGCATGGGTGGGAACGAACACGTAGGAGACAATGGAACAGGAGGCTTCCGCAAGCGCTCCTTGAAAGAGGGCTTCTCTGAGTCTGATGTCAATTAGGATCAAAAAAGACAGCAACTTCGTCTTTAATCGCATCAGAGAGCCCATGAAAGAAGGCAGCAACAAGGGCTTCATTGTTCCAACATACCTCTGTGGCAAGCGTATGGAACTCAATATCATACTGACCAACAGATCTTGTACCTTGCTGAATGGACATGAGTCGTTTAGCAGCAGAGGAGGAGCGAGCCGGAACATCAAATACCTTTCGAAAGGAGACCACAAATTCAGGGTAATTTGAAATCACTGTTTTATTTGTCTCCCACAAGGGATTAGCCCAGGCAAGAGCTGTGTCAGAGAGTAACAAGAGGTGAAATCCCACCTTAGCTCTGTCAGAGGGAAACGCCTGAGGTAACATCTCAAAGTAAATGCCCACCTGGTTCAAAAACCCTCTGCACTGAATAGGATCGCCTCCATATCGCTGAGGTAGAGGTGCAGAACCGGTCATGCTCCTGGTAGGCATAGGTGCAGCAGCGGAAACAGGAGCAGCCATAACTTGCGGGACACTTTGGTCCAAATGTGCAGTGCCAGTCAGCAGCCTTTGCAGGGCTAGTGCAAATTGATCCAAGCGGTGATCCTGTACATCCATCCTGGAAATGATGGCAGGTAAAAGTGAATTATTAGCACCATTAGGATTCATGGCCTTTGCGTAATATCAGGGTGCCAGGAATCAGACTGAGATGAGAAGTGCAAAAATAATCACACCTTTATTAATAGCAAAAAATAATAAAAAGTCCACAAGTCAAATAAAAAGCCAGGAGTCAAAACCAGAGCTGGTAGTCAGACGAGCCGAGTCAGGAGCCAAAGCGAATTGTCAGACGAGCCGGAATCAGCAACAAGGAAAACAGCAGAGTCAGGAACAAGCCAGGGATCAGGAACCAGGAAGGACGTCAGGCAGCCAGGTAATACACAGGAACTCTCACAAACAGGTCTGAGACAACGCAAAGGCAAAGCATAAGGAACAGAGGCCCTTTAAATAATAAGTGATGACATCACAATTCTGAGACTGCATCCTGTCTCACACGGATGATGCACAGCAGTCTGGCCATAAAAGGAAGTGCAGGAAATGAGCAGCATCCCCCACAATGCACCATAGTCAGGAAGAGAGGTGAGGAAAATGGCTGTCAGCAGCACATGGCAAAAAAACCAGGGAAAAAACCCTGACAGGTAGGTTGCGGCGAAATTGGGGGCGGCACATTAGGGGTTAATAAATAGTTTGTAGGTGTTGGCGATGTTGGGGGCAGCAGATTAGGGGTTCAAAAGTATAATGTAGGTGGCGGCGGTGTCCGGAGCGGCAGATTAGGGGTTAATAATATAATGTAGGTGTCGACGATGTCAGTGGCAGCAGATAATAGGTTAACAAGGTAAGATTAGGTGTGTTTAGACTCGGGGTTCATGTTAGGGTGTTAGGTGTAAACATAACTTTTATTTCCTCATAGGAATCAATGGGGCTGTGTTAAAGGGATACTGTACCCAAAATTTTTCTTTCGTGATTCAGATTGAGCATGACATTTTAAGCAACTTTCTAATTTACTCCTATTATCAAATTTTCTTCATTCTCTTGGTATCTTTATTTGAAATGCAAGAATGTAAGTTTAGATGCTGGCCCATTTTTGGTGAACAACCTGGGTTGTCCTTGCTGATTGGTGGATAAATTCATCCACCAATAAAAAAGTCCTGTCCAGAGTACTGAAACCAAAAAAAGCTTAGATGCCTTCTTTTTCAAATAATGATAGCAAGAGAATGAAGAAAAATTGATAATAGGAGTAAATTAGAAAGTTGCTTAAAAATGCATGCTCTTTCTGAATTACAAAAGAAAAAATTTGGGTTCAGTGTCCCTTTAAAGAGTTTCACGCTGCTTTTTTGCAGGTGTTAGACTTTTTCTCAGCCGGCTCTCCTCGTTGATTCCTATGGGGAAATCGTGCACAAGCACGTATGACCAGCTCACCGCTGACTTAAGCAGCGCTGATATTGGAGTGCGGTATGGAGCAAAATTTTGCTCAACGCTCACTTCTTGTCTTTTAACGACGGGTTTCTGAAAACTCGTAATACCAGCACTGCATGTAGGTGAGTGGTGAGAGAAAAAACTGCTCGTTAGCACCGCATAACCTCTAACGCAAAACTCGTAATCTAGGTTTAAAAGTTCTTTTTTTTTCCAGTGCAGAAAAATTAATTTTCAAAAAAATATATTTTAAAATTCTTTTGAAAGAGAAGATTTTCAAATAACAAATAGGAGTGATCTGAGTTCAAAGAACAACAACATAGATTAAATTAGTCAAGTGCAGTTGATAATGTGTGGTGAGTTATTTTACTCTTTGCACTGTGCATCAATAACGCTTGATCTTGTATTACAATTTGTTGGTTCAATTGTTTTACCAACGCATTATAACCATACATATATAGGGCTCCATTTAAAAAGCTTTGGAGTCTGAGTGTTTCAGACTAGAGTGGGCCAAAAACACTAATTAGGTAGCTGTGGTCTTAAGACTCTTGAGGTGACAGAGTTAAACCATCCTGATCAGATGACTGGCAAGACCTTCTCTGGTGCTATAGCAGCTTTTTTTGCATTTGTGTTATGTGATTGGAATCATTTTAGTGATGTTGCAAGTTCTTGTTTAGTTATAATTTATAGTATTTTACTACAAAATAATATTTGGATAAAATTAATACTGATTTATCACTACATGGGACTCTGAAAGAAATCCGTCACCTGAGAGGATTTAACATGCTAAAATGTCTTCCTGCATCCACGCTGACATGAATTACTGGTAAAGGGTTAAGTAAACTTATCATTATGTCATTTTATCAGCCCCATCCAACACATAGAGGCATATTTAAGAAATGTCTTGCGGACCTGATCCGACAGTGCGGATCAGGTCCGCAAGACATCGCTGAATGCGGTGAACAATACACTCTCCGCATTTAACATTGCGCCAGCAGCTCACAAGAGCTGCTGGTGCAACACCGCCCCCTGCAGAATCACAGCCAATGGGCCGCCAGCAGGGGGTGTCAATCAACCCGATCGTACTCGATCGGGTTGAATTGTTGCAATTCCTGTCCAGAGCAGGCGGACAGGGTTATGGAGCAGTGGTCTTTGTGACCGCTGCTTCATAACTGCTGTTTCTGGCGAGTCTGAAGACTCGCCAGAAACACGGTCCATCAAGCTCCTTTCGGAGCTTGATAGATAGGCCCCATACTCTTCTCTCAAGCGTATAAATCAAATAGGGTGTGACAACAGTCATGTACTGTGGAAGACTTTGGGTTCAATTTATCATATGATGGGCGTTGTTTGTCTGCTGCATACATTTATTATTTTACAAGAAAGTTCTAGTGCAGTACCGCCCACTGCTTTCATGTGACCAATAGCGTGAGAGCAGGAACTGTCAATCGCCACAAAGGCTCTAAAGTTGATTAATGTAGCCCAATATGTAAAGGTCCATTCTGTACTGAGACACAGAAAATACCCTAGCAAGTGTCATAAAGCCATTTTCCAGGAGAACATTTCAGAATAGACAGAGAATTTGCTTTGCAAATAATATTCTTAGAACCGATACACTAAAGGGACAAATATTTGTAATGTTTTTCTTTCAATAATGGTTGCAAACAGTGGTAGTTCTAGAAGGGAGTCAGATACCCATATTAATTACCAATTCATTAATATAAAGGGAGAAGGGGGTTTGAAAAAAAAAAATGTTGTAAGCTATTGAGACTATAATTGGACTTTGGATTTATGCATATAGGATCCAAAAACCCAAAGGCCAACTATAGTATAATGGTACATTACTGACTATAACTAAAGAGGAACTCAACTTAGGAATTATTAGTTTAGGTGATAAAAAATTTGGTAGAGAATGCAGCTGTGCAGCCAGTAAGAATACTTGGTTGCATTGGGAGAGGTCCAAAGCAACTGTCCAAACGAGGGCTACTAAAATAGTTCATGGCCTGTAAACACAGGAACTGTAAATGAATTAAAAAATGTCTGGGACATACATAAGGCTATCATAAGCAAACTGTAATATGTAATATGGGTAGACTTGATGGGACATACATAAGCCTATCTTAAGCAAACAGTAATATGTGATATGTGTAGACTTGATGTGACATACATAAGGTTATCCTAAGTAATAAGTAACATGTAATATGTTTATAATTGATGGGATATACATAAGGCTATCCTAAGTAATAAGTAACATGTAATATGTGTAGAATTGATGGGATATACATAAGGCTATCCTAAGTAATAAGTAACATGTAATATGTGTAGACTTGATGGGACATACATAAGGCTATCCTAAGTAATAAGTAACATGTAATATGGATAGATTTGATGGAACATACATAAGGCTATCCTAAGCAAACAGTAACATGTAAAATGGGTAGACTTGATAGGACATACATAAGGCTATCCTAAGCAAACAGTAACATGTAATATGGATAGACTTGATAGGACATACATAAGGCTATCCTAAGTAATAAGTAACATGTAATATGTGTAGACTTGATGGGATATACATAAGGCTATCCTAAGTAATAAGTAACATATAATATGTGTAGACTTGATGGGACATACATAAGGCTATCCTAAGTAATAAGTAACATGTAATATGGATAGACTTGATGGAACATACATAAGGCTATCCTAAGCAAACAGTAACATGTAATATGTGTAGACTTGATAGGACATACATAAGGTTATCCTAAGCAAACAGTAATATGTAATATGTGTATACTTGATAGGACATGCATAAGGCTATTATAAGCAAACAGTAACATGTAATATGTGTAGACTTGATGGGACATGCATAAGGCTACCCTAAGCAAACAGTAATATGTAATATGTGTATACTTGATAGGACATGCATAAGGCTATTATAAGCAAACAGTAACATGTAATATGTTTAGACTTGATGGGACATGCATAAGGCTACCCTAAGCAAACAGTAACATGTAATATGTGTAGACTTGATGGGACATACATAAGGCTATCCTAAGCAAACCGTAGCATGTAATATGTGTAGACTTGATAGGACATACATAAGGCTATTATAAGCAAACAGTAACATGCAATATGTGTAGACTTGATGGGACATGCATAAGGTTATCCTAAGCAAACAGTAACATATAATATGTGTAGACTTGATGGAACATGCATAAGGTTATCCAAAACAAACAGTAACATGTAATATGGGTAGACTTGATGGAACATGCATAATGCTATACTAAGCAAACAGTAACATGTAATATGTGTAGACTTGATGGGACATGCATAATGCTATCCAAAGTAAACAGTAACATGTAATATATGTAGACTTGATGGGACATTCATACGGCTATCCTAAGTAAACAGTAACATGTAATATGTATAGACTTGATGGGACATGCATAAGGTTATCCTAAGTAATCAGTAACATGTAATATGTGTAGACTTGATGGGACATGCATAATGCTATCCTAAGAAAACAGTAACATGTAATATGTGTAGACTTGATGGGACATACATAAGGCTATCCTAAGTAATAAGTAACAAGTAATATGTGTAGACTTGATGGGACATACTTAAGGCTATCCTAAGTAATAAGTAACATGTAATATGTGTAGACTTGATAGGACATACATAAGGCTATTATAAGCAAACAGTAACATGTAATATGTGTAGACTTGATGGGACATGCATAAGGCTATCCTAAGCAAACAGTAACATGGAATATGTGTAGACTTGATGGGACATACATAAGGTTATCCTAAGTAATAAGTAACATGTAATATGTGTAGACTTGATGGGATATACATAAGGCTATCCTAAGTAATAAGTAACATGTAATATGTGTAGAATTGATGGGATATACATAAGGCTATCCTAAGTAATAAGTAACATGTAATATGTGTAGACTTGATGGGACATACATAAGGCTATCCTAAGTAATAAGTAACATGTAATATGGATAGATTTGATGGAACATACATAAGGCTATCCTAAGCAAAAAGCAAACAGTAACATGTAATATGGGTAGACTTGATAGGACATACATAAGGCTATCCTAAGTAATACGTAACATGTAATATGTGTAGACTTGATGGGATATACATAAGGCTATCCTAAGTAATAAGTAACATGTAATATGTGTAGACTTGATGGGACATACATAAGGCTATCCTAAGTAATAAGTAACATGTAATATGGATAGACTTGATGGAACATACATAAGGCTACCCTAAGCAAACAGTAACATGTAATATGTGTAGACTTGATGGGACATGCATAAGGCTATCCTAAGCAAACAGTAACATGGAATATGTGTAGACTTGATGGGACATACATAAGGCTATCCTAAGCAAACCGTAGCATGTAATATGTGTAGACTTGATAGGACATACATAAGGCTATCCTAAGCAAACCGTAGCATGTAATATGTGTAGACTTGATAGGACATACATAAGGCTATTATAAGCAAACAGTAACATGCAATACGTGTAGACTTGATGGGACATGCATAAGGTTATCCTAAGCAAACAGTAACATATAATATGTGTAGACTTGATAGGACATACATAAGGTTATCCTAAGCAAACAGTAATATGTAATATGTGTATACTTGATAGGACATGCATAAGGCTATTATAAGCAAACAGTAACATGTAATATGTGTAGACTTGATGGGACATGCATAAGGCTATCCTAAGCAAACAGTAACATGTAATATGTTTAGACTTGATGAGACATGCATAAGGCTACCCTAAGCAAACAGTAACATGTAATATGTGTAGACTTGATGGGACATGCATAAGGCTATCCTAAGCAAACAGTAACATGGAATATGTGTAGACATGATGGGACATACATAAGGCTATCCTAAGCAAACCGTAGCATGTAATATGTGTAGACTTGATAGGACATACATAAGGCTATTATAAGCAAACAGTAACATGCAATATGTGTAGACTTGATGGGACATACATAAGGTTATCCTAAGCAAACAGTAACATATAATATGTGTAGACTTGATGGAACATGCATAAGGCTATCCAAAACAAACAGTAACATGTAATATGGGTAGACTTGATGGAACATGCATAATGCTATCCTAAGCAAACAGTAACATGTAAAATGTGTAGACTTGATGGGACATGCATAATGCTATCCAAAGTAAACAGTAACATGTAATATATGTAGACTTGATGGGACATTCATACGGCTATCCTAAGTAATCAGTAACATGTAATATGTGTAGACTTGATGGGACATGCATAATGCTATCCTAAGCAAACAGTAACATGTAATATGTGTAGACTTGATGGGACATGCATAAGGTTATCCTAAGCAAACAGTAACATATAATATGTGTAGACTTGATAGGACATACATAAGGTTATCCTAAGCAAACAGTAATATGTAATATGTGTATACTTGATAGGACATGCATAAGGTTATCCTTAGCAAACAGTAACATGTAATATGTGTAGACTTGATGGGACATACATAAGGCTATCCTAAGCAAACAGTAACATGTAATATGTTTAGACTTGATGAGACATGCATAAGGCTACCCTAAGCAAACAGTAACATGTAATATGTGTAGACTTGATGGGACATGCATAAGGCTATCCTAAGCAAACAGTAACATGGAATATGTGTAGACATGATGGGACATACATAAGGCTATCCTAAGCAAACCGTAGCATGTAATATGTGTAGACTTGATAGGACATACATAAGGCTATTATAAGCAAACAGTGACATGCAATATGTGTAGACTTGATGGGACATACATAAGGTTATCCTAAGCAAACAGTAACATATAATATGTGTAGACTTGATGGAACATGCATAAGGCTATCCAAAACAAACAGTAACATGTAATATGGGTAGACTTGATGGAACATGCATAATGCTATCCTAAGCAAACAGTAACATGTAAAATGTGTAGACTTGATGGGACATGCATAATGCTATCCAAAGTAAACAGTAACATGTAATATGTATAGACTTGATGGGACATGCATAAGGCTATCCTAAGTAATCAGTAACATGTAATATGTGTAGACTTGATGGGACATGCATAATGCTATCCTAAGCAAACAGTAACATGTAATATGTGTAGACTTGATGGGACATACATAAGGCTATCCTAAGTAATAAGTAACAAGTAATATGTGTAGACTTGATGGGACAAACTTAAGGCTATCCTAAGTAATAAGTAACATGTAATATGTGTAGACTTGATAGGACATACATAAGGCTATTATAAGCAAACAGTAACATGTAATATGTGTAGACTTGATGGGACATGCATAAGGCTATTCTAAGCAAACAGTAACATGGAATATGTGTAGACTTGATGGGACATACATAAGGTTATCCTAAGTAATAAGTAACATGTAATATGTGTAGACTTGATGGGACATGCATAAAGCTATCCTAAGCAAAAAGTAACATATAATATGTGTAGATACATACAGCTATTATAAGCAAACAGTAACATGTAATATGTGTAGACTTGATGGGACATGCATAAGGCTATCCTAAGCAAACAGTAACATATAATATGTGTAGACTTGATAGGGCATACATAAGGTTATCCTAAGCAAACAGTAATATGTAATATGTGTAGACTTGATGGGACATGCATAAGGTTATCCTTAGCAAACAGTAACATGTAATATGTGTAGACTTGATGGGACATACATAAGGCTATCCTAAGCAAACAGTAACATGTAATATGTGTAGACTTGATGGGACATGCATAAGGCTACCCTAAGCAAACAGTAACATGCAATATGTGTAGACTTGATAGGACATACATAAGGCTATCCTAAGCAAACAGTAACATGTAATATGTGTAGACTTGATAGGACATACATAAGGCTATTATAAGCAAACAGTAACATGTAATAATTGTGTAGACTTGATGGGACATGCATAAGGCTATCCTAAGCAAACAGTAACATGTAATATGTGTAGACATGTTGGAACATGCATAAGGCTATCCAAAGCAAACAGTAACATGTAATATGTGTAGACTTGATGGGACATTCATACGGCTATCCTAAGCAAACAGTAACATGTAATATGTATAGACTTGATGGGACATGCATAAGGCTATCCTAAGCAATCAGTAACATGTAATATGGGTAGACTTGATGGGATATACATAAGGCTATCCTAAGCAAACCGTAACTTGTAATATGTGTAGACTTGATGGGACATACATAAGGCTATCCTAAGTAATAAGTAAAAAGTAATATGTGTAGACTTGATGGGACATACATAAGGCTATCCTAAGTAATAAGTAACATGTAATATGTGTAGACTTGATAGGACATACATAAGGCTATTATAAGCAAACAGTAACATGCAATATGTGTAGACTTGATGGGACATGCATAAGGCTACCCTAAGCAAACAGTAACATGTAATATGTGTAGACTTGATGGGACATGCATAAGGTTATCCTAAGTAATAAGTAACATGTAATATGTGTAGACTTGATGGGACATGCATTAAGCTATCCTAAGCAAACAGTACATGTAATATGTGTAGATACATAAGGATATCCTAAGCAAACAGTAACATGTAATATGTGTAGACTTGATAGGACATACATAAGGTTATCCTAAGCAAACAGTAACATGTAATATGTGTAGACTTGATGTAACATATATAAGGCTATCCTAAGCAAACAGTAACATGTAATATGTGTAGACTTGATGGGACATGCATAAAGCTATCCTAAGCAAACAGTAATATTTAATATGTGTAGACTTGATAGGACATACAAAAGGCTATTATAAGCAAATAGTAACATGTTATATGTGTAGACTTGATGGGACATGCATAAGGCTATCCTAAGCAAACAGTAACATGTAATATGTGTAGACTTGATGGGACATACATAAGGCTATCCTAAGCAAACCGTAGCATGTAATATGTGTAGACTTGATAGGACATACATAAGGCTATTATAAGCAAACAGTAACATGCAATATGTGTAGACTTGATGGGACATGCATAAGGTTATCCTAAGCAAACAGTAACATATAATATGTGTAGACTTGATGGAACATGCATAAGGCTATCCAAAACAAACAGTAACATGTAATATGTGTAGACTTGATGGAACATGCATAATGCTAAACTAAGCAAACAGTAACATGTAATATGTGTAGACTTGAAGGGACATGCATAATGCTATCCAAAGTAAACTGTAACATGTAATATATGTAGACTTGATGGGACATTCATACGGCTATCCTAAGTAAACAGTAACATGTAATATGTATAGACTTGATGGGACATGCATAAGGCTATCCTAAGTAATCAGTAACATGTAATATGTGTAGACTTGATGGGACATGCATAATGCTATCCTAAGCAAACAGTAACATGTAATATGTGTAGACTTGATGGGACATACATAAGGCTATCCTAAGTAATAAGTAACAAGTAATATGTGTAGACTTGATGGGACATACTTAAGGCTATCCTAAGTAATAAGTAACATGTAATATGTGTAGACTTGATAGGACATACATAAGGCTATTATAAGCAAACAGTAACATGTAATATGTGTAGACTTGATGGGACATGCAGAAGGCTATCCTAAGCAAACAGTAACATGGAATATGTGTAGACTTGATGGGACATACATAAGGTTATCCTAAGTAATAAGTAACATGTAATATGTGTAGACTTGATGGGACATGCATAAAGCTATCCTAAGCAAAAAGTAACATGTAATATGTGTAGATACATACAGCTATTATAAGCAAACAGTAACATGTAATATGTGTAGACTTGATGGGACATGCATAAGGCTATCCTAAGCAAACAGTAACATATAATATGTGTAGACTTGATAGGGCATACATAAGGTTATCCTAAGCAAACAGTAATATGTAATATGTGTAGACTTGATGGGACATGCATAAGGTTATCCTTAGCAAACAGTAACATGTAATATGTGTAGACTTGATGGGACATACATAAGGCTATCCTAAGCAAACAGTAACATGTAATATGTGTAGACTTGATGGGACATGCATAAGGCTGCCCTAAGCAAACAGTAACATGTAATATGTGTAGACTTGATAGGACATACATAAGGCTATTATAAGCAAACAGTAACATGTAATATGTGTAGACTTGATGGGACATGCATAAGGCTATCCTAAGCAAACAGTAACATGTAATATGTGTAGACTTGATGGGACATGCATAAGGCTATCCAAAGCAAACAGTAACATGTAATATGTGTAGACTTGATAGGACATACATAAGGCTATTATAAGCAAACAGTAACATGCAATATGTGTAGACTTGATGGGACATGCATAAGGTTATCCTAAGCAAACAGTAACATATAATATGTGTAGACTTGATGGAACATGCATAAGGCTATCCAAAACAAACAGTAACATGTAATATGTGTAGACTTGATGGAACATGCATAATGCTATCCTAAGCAAACAGTAACATGTAATATGTGTAGACTTGATGGGACATGCATAATGCTATCCAAAGTAAACTGTAACATGTAATATATGTAGACTTGATGGGACATTCATACGGCTATCCTAAGTAAACAGTAACATGTAATATGTATAGACTTGATGGGACATGCATAAGGCTATCCTAAGTAATCAGTAACATGTAATATGTGTAGACTTGATGGGACATGCATAATGCTATCCTAAGCAAACAGTAACATGTAATATGTGTAGACTTGATGGGACATACATAAGGCTATCCTAAGTAATAAGTAACAAGTAATATGTGTAGACTTGATGGGACATACTTAAGGCTATCCTAAGTAATAAGTAACATGTAATATGTGTAGACTTGATAGGACATACATAAGGCTATTATAAGCAAACAGTAACATGTAATATGTGTAGACTTGATGGGACATGCAGAAGGCTATCCTAAGCAAACAGTAACATGGAATATGTGTAGACTTGATGGGACATACATAAGGTTATCCTAAGTAATAAGTAACATGTAATATGTGTAGACTTGATGGGACATGCATAAAGCTATCCTAAGCAAAAAGTAACATGTAATATGTGTAGATACATACAGCTATTATAAGCAAACAGTAACATGTAATATGTGTAGACTTGATGGGACATGCATAAGGCTATCCTAAGCAAACAGTAACATATAATATGTGTAGACTTGATAGGGCATACATAAGGTTATCCTAAGCAAACAGTAATATGTAATATGTGTAGACTTGATGGGACATGCATAAGGTTATCCTTAGCAAACAGTAACATGTAATATGTGTAGACTTGATGGGACATACATAAGGCTATCCTAAGCAAACAGTAACATGTAATATGTGTAGACTTGATGGGACATGCATAAGGCTACCCTAAGCAAACAGTAACATGCAATATGTGTAGACTTGATAGGACATACATAAGGCTATCCTAAGCAAACAGTAACATGTAATATGTGTAGACTTGATAGGACATACATAAGGCTATTATAAGCAAACAGTAACATGTAATATGTGTAGACTTGATGGGACATGCATAAGGCTATCCTAAGCAAACAGTAACATGTAATATGTGTAGACTTGATGGGACATGCATAAGGCTATCCAAAGCAAACAGTAACATGTAATATGTGTAGACTTGATGGGACATGCATAATGCTATCCTAAGCAAACAGTAACATGTAATATGTGTAGACTTGATGGGACATTCATACGGCTATCCTAAGCAAACAGTAACATGTAATATGTATAGACTTGATGGGACATGCATAAGGCTACCCTAAGCAATCAGTAACATGTAATATGGGTAGACTTGATGGGATATACATAAGGCTATCCTAAGCAAACAGTAACATGTAATATGTGTAGACTTGATGGGACATACATAAGGCTATCTTAAGTAATAAGTAAAAAGTAATATGTGTAAACTTGATGGGACATACATAAGGCTATCCTAAGTAATAAGTAACATGTAATATGTGTAGACTTGATAGGACATACATAAGGCTATTATAAGCAAACAGTAACATGCAATATGTGTAGACTTGATGGGACATGCATAAGGCTACCCTAAGCAAACAGTAACATGTAATATGTGTAGACTTCATGGGACATGCATATGGTTATCCTAAGTAATAAGTAACATGTAATATGTGTAGACTTGATGGGACATGCATAAAGCTATCCTAAGCAAACAGTACATGTAATATGTGTAGATGCATAAGGCTATTATAAGCAAACAGTAACATGTAATATGTGTAGACTTGATGGGACATGCATAAGGCTATCCTAAGCAAACAGTAACATGTAATATGTGTAGACTTGATAGGACATACATAAGGTTATCCTAAGCAAACAGTAACATGTAATATGTGTAGACTTGATGGAACATATATAAGGCTATCCTAAGCAAACAGTAACATGTAATATGTGTAGACTTGATGGGACATGCATAAAGCTATCCTAAGCAAACAGTAATATTTAATATGTGTAGACTTGATGGGACATACATAAGGCTATCCTAAGCAATAAGTAACACGTAATATGTGTAGACTTGATAGGACATGCATAAGGCTATTATAAGCAAACAGTATCATGTAATATGTGTAGACTTGATAGGACATGCATAAGCTATTATAAGCAAACAGTAACATGTAATATGTGTAGACTTGATAGGACATACATAAGGCTATTATAAGCAAACAGTAACATGTAATATGTGTAGACTTGATGGGACATACATAAGGCTATCCTAAGCAATAAGTAACACGTAATATGTGTAGACTTGATGGGACATACATAAGGCTATCCTAAGCAATAAGTAACACGTAATATGTGTAGACTTGATGGGACATACTTAAGGCAATCCTAAGTAATACGTAACACGTAATATGTGTAGATTTGATAGGACATGCATAAGGCTATTATAAGCAAACAGTAACATGTAATATGTGTAGACTTGATAGGACATACATAAGGTTATCCTAAGCAAACAGTAACATGTAATATGTGTAGACTTGATGGAACATACATAAGGCTATCCTAAGCAAACAGTAACATGTAATATGTGTAGACTTGATGGGACATGCCTAAATCTATCCTAAGCAAACAGTAATATTTAATATGTGTAGACTTGATAGGACATACATAAGGCTATTATAAGCAAATAGTAACATGTTATATGTGTAGACTTGATGGGACATGCATAAGGCTATCCTAAGCAAACAGTAACATGTAATATGTGTAGACTTGATGGGACATACATAAAGCTATCCTAAGCAATAAGTAAAACGTAATATGTGTAGACTTGATGGGACATACTTAAGGCTATGCTAAGCAATAAGTAACACGTAATATGTGTAGACTTGATAGGACATGCATAAGGCTATTATAAGCAAACAGTAACATGTAATATGTCTAGACTTGATGAGACATACATAAGGCTATCCTAAGCAAACAGTAACATGTAATATGTGTAGACTTGATAGGACATACATAAGCTATTATAAGCAAACAGTAACATGTAATATGTGTAGACTTGATGGGACATACATAAGGATATTATAAGCAAACAGTAACATGTAATATGTGTAGACTTGATAGGACATACATAAGGCTATTATAAGCAATCAGTAACATGTAATCATGTAATATGTGTAGACTTGATAGGACATGCATAAGGCTATTATAAGCAAACAGTAACATGTAATATGTGTAGACTTGATAGGGCATACATAAGGTTATCCTAAGCAAACAGTAACATGTAATATGTGTAGACTTGATAGGGCATACATAAGGTTATCCTAAGCAAACAGTAACATGTAATATGTGTAGACTTGATAGGACATGCATAAGGATATTATAAGCAAAGAGTAACATGTAATATGTGTAGACTTGATAGGACATACATAAGCTATTATAAGTAAACAGTAACATGCAATATGTGTAGACTTGATGGGACATACATAAGGCTATTATAAGCAAACAGTAACATGTAATCATGTAATATGTGTAGACTTGACAGCCTTTTAATTTTTATCTACCATCGAGTTCTATGTTTCTGTGTTTTTATGTTAGAGCAAGGACCACATCAGTACTCCTGGTTACAAACATACCTAACTATGAGCTAGATTACAAGTGAAGCAATAAAGAGTGATATCAGTGTTCCACTTTGTAATACCAGCGCACTATAATGTGCACTTGTGTTACAATTTAGCCACAATGCAAAAGCGAGGTTGCGTTCGCATTGTTAAGAAGCATTGCACACACGAAGGGGAGCAAGTGAAAGGGGTAAGTGCCAGTGAAGGGGGTAAGTTCCACAGCAATGGCAGCAATTGCTCCAATCTAGCCTCAGAGATCTGATCTCTGGTTACATTTCAGAGCTTGCGGTAGCAAAAACCAGCCACTTGTTAAAGTGTTTCTATAAATGAAAAAAAGTTAACATAAATTACTTTATTTTTATTTTTGAAACATAACAGAGCTGATCTATGAAATACAAGCTTACTGGTTTATACGGAAATCTCTTGCAGCTTTATTGGGGGGCTCTGTATGAATGCAAAAGTAAAAAGTGTAGTACGTCATTGTAACTATTGTCCCAGTTTATGTGATTTGATGCTGGGATAAAATATTCTTTTATCTCTCTACAACGTACACATTCCCTGAAAATCTAAGTGAAACATACAAGCTAATATAAGATCTGCATTTCCTCATATTTCTTTCTAACTATCTGGTACTTCATATGTGACGCGGAACAATAACGCTCATCAGTGCTCAGAGTTTCATTCTAATTTTATCAGGAAAGGGACAGAGAGCTCACATTTTGCCAGTGGCACATCAACCAGGTGTCTGACACGAGCATCCAACTTCACAGGCCTGTGCATCTGCAGCTGTACGCTTTGCTCATCATTATGTGAAAGGCCAAGACAATCAAGAGGCATTGAGGATGTGATACCAATCTCATAAGTAACTAGATGACATATCATCACTACATTTATGACATTTGTCAGCATCAAAGGGTCCCAGTTTGCTGAGGTCATCAGGTTGCATCAACTGACAGCTTCTTAAGATGGTTAACACTTTGGGTACCAGAGAAGACTACGGCTGGTGCCACAGAACACTATAGCTGATGCTAAGGTAACATAGAAGCCATCAGTATATAAAGGGACAAACATCCCATAATATTTCTTTCATGTGGCCGATACACAAAGCCATTTTAAACAACTTTTCTATTTACTTCTATTATTAAATTTACTTCAATCTCTTGGTATATTTTGATGAAGGAGAAGCATTGCCCTACTGGAAGCTATAAGAACACATTGGCTGAGACAATGACCAAAGGTATTTATGTGCAGCCACCAATCAGCAGCTACAGTAGCTCCCAGTAGTGCATTGGTGCTCCTGAGCCGATGTAGGTATGCTTTTCAACCATACCGCGATCTAAGAGCTCTGGTAAAGGGTAAGTACAGTTACACCCATAATCGACACTATTAACCCCTAAACCACCATCTCCCCACATCACAAACACTAAATAAAACTGTTAACCCTTAAACCCTTACATCACAAATTATCTAAAGTATTAACCCCTAAACCTCCACCCCCACAATATAAGCTATTCAAATAAACTATTAACCCCTAAACCACCACCCTCCACAACGCAAACTAACTAAATACACTATTAACTCATAAACTGCCTTCCCCTTCAATACAAAGTAATAAACTAACATCTAAACCCCCTAACCTAACAATCCCTAACTTAACCCCAATTAAAATACCCATACATTAAATTAAAACTATTCTAACTACCTTTAAAAAAATAAAATCTTACCTGTAAAATGAAATAAAATTAAAACCTAAGCTTACCCTTAAAAAGTAGATTATAAAAACCTACCAAAAAATAAAAAAACTAACATTTACACACAAAAAAACTACCATTACAAAAAAATAATAAAACCTACCCTTTAAAAAAATAAAAAAGAAACCCCATCCCCCCTAAAAAGGGCATTTGAATGGGCATTGCCCTTAAAAGGGCATTCAGCTCTTTTTCTGCCCAAATAAAATTAAAAATCCCTAAGTTAAAAAAAAACACCCCACCAAAAAAACAAAATTGGTACTCACCTATGATAATATACAGTGCTCCATCTTCATCCCGGTGGTGTGCTCCATCTTCATTTACATCTTCTTCCATTGGCGGTCCATCTTCTATCTTTATCCCAGTGTCTGTGACAAGGTCAGCGGCAATGGCGACGTCAGTCCTCTTCCAACCATCGGCACGGAGGTCTTCTTAATGTGGTCTCCAACTGCCCACTGAAAATTGAATGCAAGGTACCCCTTTTACATAGGGTACCCTTGCATTCCTATTGGCTAATTTGAATCTTCAAATTAAAATCAGCCAATAGGATGAAAGCTTATTATATAAATATAAATCTTTAAATGTCTATACATTTTGAGTTATGATGTTGCAACATGTTTGTTCCAAAAAATATTAGTATCACATAGAGGTTTTACTTAATCTGTGCCAATGTATGTAACAATGATATAAATTAGGGTGACCAGATCTGAGGGGGAAAAAAAGGACGCTTCATCGACAAAACGCAAAACACTGAAAACCAAAGGATTAATTATTAGACTAGGTTTTGGTTGTAGAATTTCAAGCAATGAACTTGGTAATATAAATATAATATCCACAACAGATATCACTTCCCAATAAAGAAGACAAGTAGTTATTACCCATAAACTCTCTGCTATTCAACTCTATATAATATGTTTGACTGATCTTTATTTTTTCATATCTCTCTCTGTAGATCAAATCTCATTCATTCTTAATCAGTCACCCCAAAAAAGGCATGCAGACTTCTTCTGAAGCTTTTACGACAGTGAACCACCTCAGCATTCAAGGAACTGCAGCAGATATTGCACGCCGTAGCAGTGTGACGGGCATAAAAGGAATCCCAGCACTAGTGTTAAGAGTAATAATAATAATAAAAAAAGGATACAGTCATTATAAAAAAGGTCATTTTAGCATCCATTAAAATTTCTGCGTATATTGAGGAAGTGCATTAAAAAACAGGCCAATCCCATTAAAAATTAGATGTCTTCACATTTTATTCTACATACTGTATACTCCTAAGCTTGCCTTATTATGTTCTCATGGAAAGGATGCCAAGAGAAAATTTAAATCTGATAAATTATTATTATTATTTTTTTATTATTGTTTACTGTATCCTAAACATTAGACGTGTACGGATAAAAAAAATTGTTTTGTCGAAAAGATCTGTATCGGATTTTTTCAAGTGCTCGATTTGTCCGAAGTTTGTCCATGCAGACATTTGGTCTGGATGATTATTAGATTTCGATTTGTTACGGTTCTTTCTAGTTGAAGCAGCTACTATAGACAATTAATATAAACAAAAATCTTACATTATTGGATTATAACAATGTAAATAACTTATCTTTCAATGTCAAAAGAACAAACAATTGCTGTATGACTAAAATCCCTCATTTAATGCCTAACCGGCACTAACATCAGTCATTAGTAATACTATAGCAGGATTGGAGAGGGGACGATGGACATCATAACAAACAAAAGAAGCTTATTAAAGGACCAGTAAACACTGTAGATTTGCATAATCAAAAAATGCAAGATAACAAGACAACGCAATAGCACTTAGTCTGAACTTCAAATGAGTAGTAGATTTTTTTCTGACAATTTTATAAGTTATGTCTATTTCCACTCCCCCTGTACCATGTGACAGCCATCAGCCAATCACAAATGCATACACGTACCATGTGACAGCCATCAGCCAATCACAAATGCAAAAATGTATATTCTGTGAATTCTTGCACATGCTCAGTAGGAGCTGGTGATTCAGAAAGTTTAAATATAAAAAGACTGTGCACATTTTGTTAATGGAAGTAACTTGGAAAGTTGTTTAAAATTGCTGCTCTATCTGAATCATGAAAGTTTAATTTTGACTTGAGTGTCCCTTTAACCAAACAATATAACTCTTCCACCCATTCCTGCACTTTTTTTGGCGCCAAATGCATGGACAAATGAACGTATCGATTTTGTTAAACAATCATTCATTTTTTGTCCGTTTTGTCCAACAATATATTTGGCTGTTCGTATATTAAACGACTCTATAAATCAGCAACATTTGGATGAATTTGCATTCATCTAAAGCCCAAATGCACATCCCTACTAAACATGAAAGTATAATTTTGATTTCCCTATTCTACATATAGTGTACACATGCACACTCCTAAGGCTACCTCAGTATGCTCTCACAGAAAGAATACCAAGAGAAAATCATATAAGTGACGTTTTTTTTTTTTTAATTGTCTACTGTATCCAAAACATGAAAGCATCATTTTGACTTCCATGTTTCTTTAAGAATTACCCATCTGATAATGGAGAATGAGAATCTAAAACAAATGAAGAAGTCATTGGTGATCTCCGCTACCTACAGCACCTATAAGGTTAAATGTCTTAATCAGGATAGGAGAGTTTTCATCCAGTTAAATATCACAACGATTATCACTTACCAACAGTCAAGCAATGATAAATCAGGTGATTTCTGGCTTGATACGGAACATTAAATTAACCAATGTAGCGATTTTTTCTACTCAGTTAGGCTATTTGTCATTACAACTATTCTACATGCTGCATTTATCTAATTCATGCAAAGTACCAAATAGAACCACAATGAAGATATAATTCACACAAATTCTTTACCTGCAGGTTATTTTTAAATTCAGCAGTAATCAATTACAAACACACCCACTGCACCTTATTAAGCAAAATATCTAAATCAGTGTCTTAAACTGAGACGGCCAAATATTTACTGATGCCTAGATATGAGGGAACAACGATATTTTTATGTGCTCATGATAATATTGAGAATGGTAATACATTGGATAGTTTTTTTCTCCTATCGAACAAAATCTATGACATTTGTACGTCAACAGAAAGACCAAAACAATTATAGGTTTAAAATTCAATTAAAAAGAATGTATTTAAATGCATGTTGTACTAATTTTTATATCATTTATATGAAAGAACAAAATGTAATTATGGTGTGTGTGTTTATATACATACATACACACTTTTACACACATACATAAAGGCACATGCATGTATGTATACACACACACACTATCACATACACATACACACACACATACATACAAATATACACATACATACATAACACACATATGCACACAAATACATAAAAACACACATATGCACACACACATACACACATACATACATAACACACATATGCACACACATACATAAAAACACACATATGCACACACACATACATACAAATATACACACACACACATACATACATAACACACATATGCACACACATACATAAAAACACACATATGCACACACACATACATACAAATATACACACAAACACATACATACATACATAACACACATATGCACACACATACATAAAAACACACATATGCACACACAGTTACATACACACATATGCACACACACACATACATACACACATACATACATAACACACATATGCACACACACACACATACATACAATACAATACATATACACACATACAATATCAGTTCCCAAGAATTACTAAAACAGAAAAGCCCCTAAAATCTTTTAAGGTTTATGTTTTCAGTTCAATTAATTAATACTAGTTTAAAGGGACATTATACACTCATTTTTTCTTTGCATAAATGTTTTGTAGATGATCTATTTATATAGCCCATAAAGGTTTTTGTTTTTTTAAAATGTATAGTTTTGCTTATTTTTTAATAACATTGCTCTGATTTTCAGACTCCTAACCAAGCCCAAAAGAGATTACACAATATGGCAAAAAAGTTTGAAGATAGGGGTTACCCTGCAGCGTTGGTTCAGAATGAATTAATTAAAGTACAATCTAAAAAAGATCCTACACCAAAAAAAGGAGGATAAACGTATGGTAGTGGTTATGGACCACAATAACCATGGTAGTGAAATTATGAGTGTATTAAAAAAACACTGGCGTATCCTACAGGGTTGCCATCCAGGTGTTGCTGAATTTGCAGAACCCCCCATGCCTGCCTATAGAAGAAGGAGAAATCTCAGAGATGAGCTTATACATACGGATATTGGAAGTGCAAATAAAAAACATCAAAGCTATATATCTGATAAAAATTATGGGTGTTATCCCTGTCTGGGATGTGGCAACTGTAATTCGATGATTAAAGGCCCTCAATTTGTACACCCTCTCACTGGTAAAATTTTTTTTGATAAAAGGCTTTTACACATGTGATACTGCTTTTGCTATCAATCTCATAAAATGTCCATGTGGAAAAATTTACATTGGCGAGACGACACGCCGTGTCCGTGATAGGATAGTACAACATAAAAGCAATATCAGATGTGGAAATTTAGAGGCACCAGTGTCAGGGCACTTTATCCAATGTGGCCACAATATTAGCCAGGTTCGTTTTCAAATCATTGATGCAGTGCCATGTCCCAGACGGGGGGGGGGGTAATAGAGAGTTAATGCTAAAAAAGAAGGAGGCATTTTGGATATATAAACTCAGTGCAATGCAACCCTTGGGTTTAAATAAAGAATTAGATTATACTCTATTTTTGTAACTATTTTTGTAATCATTTTGAGTCAAGAAATGTCAAGTTTGCTGCAACTGTTTTTCAACAATTGGTTTTTCAACAATTTTTAATAATTTGTCTATCAATAATTCATTTGGTTGAAATTACATTGGTATCTGTATAAGTCATTGTTTTGCATATGTATATATTTTGGTATTGTTTTTAATTCTATCTTGCACCAAGGTGAAATAAGAACATTAAGTTCTAATATAGATGTAATTAAGCGAGTAACCACTAGGTGGAAATGCTGAGAAATGTTAAAGGGCCATAATACCCAAATGTTTAAACACTTGAAAGTGATGCAGCATAGCTGTAAAAAGCTGATTAGAAAATATCACCTGAACATCTCTATGTAAAAAAGAAAGATATTTTACCTCAAAAGTTCCTCAGTAGCCACCTCCCATTGTAACGGATTTCTAAGCAGCATATTAGTGTGTCTGTCCCGGGACAACTGAAAGGATGAGCATCGTGCACTCTCATATTATTTCACCAATCAGGTAAAGGAAGCTTACTATGAAATCTCATGAAAGTTAAGTCAAATCTCATGAGATCACAGTAAGAGTTCATGACCTCAGCACTGCTGATGCTGATTGGCTGCTGTTCATTTCTTCATTTTTTAAATTTTTTTACCTGCAGCTGGGAGCAGGTGAAGTATAACTTTTTACACAGAACTTACTCTGCTGAGCTGAGGAGATTGTGAGGTAAAATATCTTCCTTTTTTACATAGAGATGCTCAGGTGATATTTTCCTGTCAGCTTTTTACAGTTATACTGCATCAGTTTCAAGTGATTTAGCATATGAGTATTATGTCCCTTTAATTGAACACCTGTGTACAGGTAGGCCTTTATAAGGATTGAACAGTGTGTTTTAGCTTTGTATGATTAGGGGTTCTATACCCGAAACGTCACTGTTTTATTCCAGCATGTGGAAATAAAGATATTTTTATACTGCAAGGTGCTGCCTTCTTCTGTGGATTTACTGTGACTAAGGGATTACAGCACCCTTTCTGGCCTGCACCTGACAGTGGAGCTGAGCTACAAACTGTTCTAGTATTACATATATAAGATAAAGACACATGTATATATACACAATGCAATAAAGTAATGAGATCTGATTATACCTACAGATATAAGATAAAGACACATGTATATGTACACAATGTGATAAAGTAATGAGATCTGATTATACCTACAGATATAAGATAAAGATACATGTATATGTACACAGTGTGATACAGTAATGAGATCTGATTATACCTACAGATATAAGATACAGACACATGTATATGTACACAATGTGATAAAGTAATGAGATCTGATTATACCTACAGATATAAGATAAAGACACAGGTATATGTACATAATGTAATAAAGTAATGAGATCTGATTATACCTACAGATATAAGATAAAAAAAACATGTATATATACACAATGTGATACAGTAATGTTATCTGATTATACCTACATATATAAGATAAAGACACATGTATATGTACACACTGTGATAAAGTAATGAGATCTGATTATACCTACATATATAAGATAAAGACACATGTATATGTACACAATGTAATAAAGTAATGAGATCTGATTATACCTACAGATATAAGACAAAAAACATGTATATGTACACAATGTGATACAGTAATGTTATCTGATTATACCTATAGATATAAGATAAAGACACATGTATATGTACACACTGTGATAAAGTAATGAGATCTGATTATACCTACATATATAAGATAAAGACACATGTATATGTACACAATGTAATAAAGTAATGAGATCTGATTATACCTACAGATATAAGATAAAAAAACATGTATATGTACACAATGTGATACAGTAATGTTATCTGATTATACCTACAGATATAAGATAAAGACACATGCATATGTACACACTGTGATAAAGTAATGAGATCTGATTATACCTACATATATAAGATAAAGACACATGTATATGTACACAATGTGATAACGTAATGAGATCTGATTATACCTACAGATATAAAATAAAGACACATGTATATGTACACAATGTGATAACGTAATGAGATAACGTAATGAGATCTTATTATACCTACAGATATAAGATAGACACATGTATATGTATACAATGTGATACAGTAATCAGATCTGAATATACTTACAGATATAAGATAAAGACACATGTATGTGTACACAATGTCAGGGGCGTATCATGGCCTAGGCCAACAAGGCCCGTGCCTAGGGTGGCAGCTTTGGGAGGGGCGGAAGATTTGGGAGGGCGGAAAGCACCATTCACAATCATATACATAAGGCTTATGATAGATTATCCCGGGCCAGACGCGCTTGCGGTGCGCACATTGAAAAGACTGAACTGAAGAGACTGAGACACATATTCATTTGGTAAGCGTCCCCCACTGACACCAATGTTTTTATTGTCTAGACTCTACTCAGTGACTCAGTCTCTCACTCAACACAAATTAGTGGCTGCGCTGAAGCAAGTCAGTTAATTTACTTTATGCACGCGCACACCACAACATCACCATGCTTCCATGAATCGGCACAGCGTGAAAAATGTAGCCGGCCGGTCTCACAGAAGTCAGGTATGTAATCACACTGGAAGTCGCAGCGCTATAAGAAAAAAATAAGTGGCTCCCGGTCCCGCCTCCAGCAAAGAGAAGAAGAAACTATATACAGTTAAAATGAAGCGTTTATTCAAGTACAGACTGTACTTGAATAAACGCTTCATTTTAACTTTATATAGTTTCTACTTCGTCTTCTTCTCTTTGCTGGAGGCGGGACCGGGAGCCAGTTATTTTTTTCTTATAGCGCTGCGACTTCCAGTGTGATTACATACCTGACTTCTGTGAGACCGGCCGACTACATTTTTCACGCTGTGCCGATTCATGGCAGCATGGTGATGTTGTGGCGTGCGCGTGCATAAATAAACTACAGTCACTACCAGTCTGGTAAGTTAGCAGAGAATGCTGAGGGAAAGGGAATATTAACAAGATGGTACCCTGCACCTTGAAAATGATAGAGCCGTACCATACTTGTTAAGCTCCTGGACCTGAGTGGCAAGTTGCTCTCCTTCCTGATAAGCCGTGTCTTGTTGTGGGGCATATTTAAATACATAGCCGATAGCCCTTACAGTACCTGCTATTACACAAACATCTGTCTGTGGTAAGGTTTGTATACCGTGGCAGAGTCAATTTCTAGCTGGAAATCAGTACATATGGACTTTCTGCCTTAAAAGGGATTTGCACTAAAAAAAGGCTTGCATGCAGCATAATATATATATAAATAAGTATGCAGCTGCAAGCCTCTTTTTAGTGCACAAATCCCCTTTAAGGCAGAAAGTCCATATGTACTGATTTCCAGCTAGAAATTGACTGTGCAGTGACAGATATATTATATACAGCCTTCCTCCATTAAAAAAAATAAAATACAGGGACATTGCATTTAACTAATGCTGCAGTTACTTTTTTTTTCTTTTTTGTTGTATCTCTTTATTTAGTAATAAAAAATATTCTGTGTCCCTTCACTGGTTGTTTTATTTATCTCACCCCCCTGCCCTCCTCTCCCTCCCTCCTCTCCATCCCTTCTCTCCCTCCCTCCCTCCCTTCTCTCCCTCCCTCCCTTCTCTCCCTCCCTCCCTTCCTTCTCTCCCTCCCTCCCTTCTCTCCCTCCCTCCATTCTCTCCCTCCCTTCTCTCCCTCCCTCCCTCCCTCCCTCCCTTCTCTCCCTCCATTCTCTCTCCCTCCTCTCTCACTTCCTCCCTTCTCTCTCTCTATCCCTCCCTTCTCTCTCTCTCCCTCCCTCCATTCTCTCTCTCCCTCCTCTCTCTCTCCCTCCCTTCTCTCTCTTTCCCTCCCTTCTCTCTCTCTTTCCCTCCCTTCTCTCTCCCTCTCTTCTCTCTCCCTCTCTTCTCTCTCCCTCCCTTCTCTCCCTCCATCCCTTCTATCCCTCCCTTCTCTCCCTCTCTCCCTCTCTTCTCTCCCTCCATTCTCTCTCTCTCTTCTCTCTCTCCCTTCTCTCTCTCTCTCTCTCTCTCTCATTCCCTTCTCTCTCTCTCTCTCCCTCCCTTCTCTCTTTCTCTCTCTCTCTCTCTCTCTCTCTCTTTCTCTTTCCCTCCCTTCTCTCCCTCCCTTCTCTCTCTCTCTCTCTCTCTCTCTCTCTCTTCTCTCTCTCCCTTCTCTCTCTCCTCTCTCCCTCCCTCCCTTCTCTGTCTCTCCCTTCTCTCTCTCTTTCTCTCTCTCTCTCCCTTCTTTCTCTCTCCCTCTTCTCTCTCCCTCCCTTCTCTCTCTCTCTCCCTCCCTTCTCTCTCTCTCTATCTCTCTCTCTCTCCCTTCTCTCTCTCTTTCTCCCTCCCTTCACTCTCTCTTTCTCCCTCCCTTCTCTCTCTCTCTCTCCCTCCCTTCTACCTCCCTTCTCTCTCTCTCACTCCCTTCTCTCTCTCTTTCTCCCTCCCTTCTCTCTCTCTCTCCCTCCCTTCTCTCTCTCCCTCCCTTCTCTCTCTCTCTCTCTCTCTCCCTCCCTTCTCTCTCTCCCTCCCTCCATTCTCTCTCTCCCTCTCTCCCTTCCTTCCTTCTCTGCTTCCCTCCCTCCCTTCCTTATCTCCCTTTACATTTACTTTGGAATTGTTATGAATAAAATAAAAATTAATTATTTTACACCTTGACCAAAAAAATATAAATGCGAAAAAAGGCTTAGAACCTGTGTGTGCTGGGGGGGGGCAGCAGAATCTTGAGTGCCTAGGGCAGCACAAAACCTAAATACGCCACTGCACAATGTGATAAAGTAATGAGATCTGATTATACCTACAGATATAAGATAGACACATGTATATGTACACAATGTGATACAGTAATGAGATCTGAATATACTTATAGATATATGATAAAGACATGTATATATACACAGTGTGATAACGTAAATAAATCTTATACCTACATATTTAAGATAAAGGCACATGTATATGTACACAATGTGATAAAGTAATTAGATCTGATTATACTTACAGATATAAGATACAGACACATGTATATGTACAAAGGCGTTTGATACAGTGCCACATGAGAGATTAATGCACAAAATTAAGGGACTGGGAATAGCTGAAAATTTTAGTTTGTGGATAAATAACTGGATAAAAGATAGGGAGCAACGAGTAGTAGTAAATGGATCATACTCAGATTGGACAAAGGTAATCAGTGGAGTACCCCAGGGATCAGTGCTGGGCCCCATTCTTTTTAATATTTTTATAAATGATTTGGAGCTAGGATTAAATAGCGACATCTCTAATTTTGCAAATGATACTAAGTTAAGTAAGGTCATTAGGTCAGAGCAGGATAAACTTTCGTTACAAAGGGACCTGCAAAAATTAGAAGTATGGGCAGGTAAATGGAAAATGAGATTTAATACGGGAAAATGCAAGGTTCTACATTTTGGAAGTAAAAATAAGCAGGCAACGTATTATTTAAATGGAACAAGACTTAGCATAACACAGGAGGAAAGGGATTTGGGGGTAGTAATAGATAACAAGCTAAAGATGGTGCACAATGCAGGGCAGCAGCTTCAAAGGCTAATAAGATACTAGCATGTATTAAAAGAGGCATTGACTCAAGGGAGGAAAGCATAATTCTGTCACTATATAAAGCCCTGGTAAGACTATACCTTGAGTATGGAGTGCAGTTCTGAGGACCAATCGCAAAAAAAGATATTGCAGAACTAGAAAAAGTTCAGAGAAGGGCCACAAAGCTAATAAGGGGATTGGAGAATTTAACCTATGAGGAGAGGCTAGCCAAACTGGGTCTGCTTTCTTTAGAAAAAAGGCACTTAAGAGGTGACATGATAACTTTATATAAATATATTCAAGGCCCATATACAGAGACATGTATATGTACACAGTGTGATACAGTAACGCACGCTGGTATTACGAGTCTTGTAGGTACAGGTGTACCGCTCACTTTTTTGGCCAGACTCGGAAATACCGCAAATCCACTTACGTCAATTGCGTATTCTCTTTTTTCAATGAGACTTGCATAGTGCCGGTATTACGAGTCTGACAAAAGGTGAGAGGTACATCCTCTACTGTCAAGCCTGGTACCGCATTTTAAAGTCAGTAGTTATGAGTTTTACACTACAACGCCGTAGCATAAAACACTTAACTAAAGTGCTAAAATGCAATCAGCCAATAGGATTAAGCTGGCATTCTATTGGCTGTTCCAATCAGCCAATAGAATGCAAGCTCAATCCTATTGGCTGATTGGATCAGCCAATAGGATTTTTTTCTACCTTAATTCCGATTGGCTGATAGAATTCCTTAAGCCAATCGGAATTGAAGGGACCCATCTTGGATGACGTCATTTAAAGAAACCTTCATTCAGTCATAGCCATCGGAAGAAGAGGATGCTCCACGTCGGATGTCTTGAAGATGGACCCGCTCTGCGCCGGATGGATGAAGATAGAAGATGCCGTCTGGATGAAGACTTCTTCCCGTCTGGAGGACCACTTCTGCCCGGCTTGGATGAAGACTTCTGCCCATCTGGAGGACCACTTCTGCCTGGTTAGATGAAGACGTCTCCCGGTAGGGTGATCTTCAGGTGGTTAGTGTAAGTTTTTTTAAGGGGGGGATTGGGTGGGTTTTAGAGTAGAGTTGGTTGTGTGGGTGGTGGGTTTTAATGTTGGGGGGGATTTGTAATTTCTTTTTACAAGTAAAAGAGCTGATTACTTTGGGGCAATATCCCACAAAAGGCCCTTTTAAGGGATATTTGTAATTTAGTGTAGGGTAGGACTTTTTTATTTTGGGGGGGCTTTAGATAATTTTATTTAATTTAGGGAATTAATTTAATTATAGTGATAGTGTTAGGTGTAATTGTAACTTAGGTTAGGTTTTATTTTACAGGTACTTGTGTCTTTATTTTAGCTAGGTAGTTATGAAATAGTTAATAACTATTTAATAACTATTCTACCTAGTTAAAATAAATACAAACTTGCCTGTAAAATAAAAACAAACCCTAAGCTAGCTACAATGTAACTATTAGTTATATTGTAGCTAGCTTAGGGTTTATTTTATAGGTAAGTATTTAGTTTTAAATAGGAATAATTTAGTTAATGATATTTATTTTTATTTAGATTTATTTAAATTATATTTAAGTTAGGGGGTGTTAGGGTTAAACTTAGGTTTAGGGGTTAATAACTTTAATATAGTGGCAGCGATGTTGGGGGCGGCAGATTAGGGGTTAAGAAGTGTAGGTAGGTTGCGGCGACATTGGGGGCAGCAGATTAGGGGTTAATAAATATAATGTAGGTGTTGGTGATGTTGGGGGCAGCAGATTAGGGGTTCATAAGTATAATGTAGGTGGCGGCGGTGTCCGGAGCGGCAGATTAGGGGTTAATAATATAATGTAGGTGTCGGCGATGTCTGGGGCGTCAGATAAGGGGTTAATAAGTGTAAGATTAGGGGTGTTTAGACTCGGGGTTCATGTTAGGGTGTTACATAAATGACATAATAAATAAGACATAAATGTATTTCCCCATAGGAATCAATGGGGCTGTTTTAGGAGCTAAACGCTGCTTTTTTGCAGGTGTTAGTTTTTTTTCAGCTGGCTCTCCCTCATTGATTCCTAAGGGGAAATCGTGCACGAGCACGTTCAGCCAGCTCACCGCTAACGTGAGCAGCGTTGGTATTGAGGTGAGATATGGAGCAAAATTTTGCTCTACAATCACTTTTTTGCGGTTAACGCCGGGTTTGGAAAAACCCGTAATACCAACGCTGTCTGTAAGTGAGCGGTGAGCATAAACTGCTCGTTAGCACCGCACAGCTTGTAACGCAAAACTCGCAATCTAGCCGAAAGTCAGCTAATTCATATGCACAAATAACCCTCAAAAAGCAAATCTCATACATTTTATACTCTGCAGTTGGTAAAAAAAGTAATTGGAAACACATTAAGGGAAAATTAATTTTATAGTATACTGTCCCTTTAAAGATGGATATAAAACCCCTCCTTTACTAATTATACAATTAATGTCAGGAGTCAGATACCCTACCATAAATAAGTTACGGCTAGATTACGAGTTTTGCGTTATGAGCGGCTCAGTACTAACTTGCAAGTTATTGCCACCGCTCACCTCCCTATAACGCTGTTATTACAGATTTGCAAAAAAACGGTGTTAGCAGGCAATATTGCAGCGTTGAGCAAAATTGAGCTCCATACCGCACTCAAATACCAGCGCTGCTTTGAGCTGGTTTTACGTGCTTGTGCATGATTTCCCCATAGACATCAATGGGGAGAGCTGGCTAAAAAAACGCCTAACACCTGCAATAAAGGAACGTAAAGCTCTGTAACTCAGCCCCATTGATTCCTATGGGGAAAGAAACTTTATGTTTATACCTAACACCCTAACATAAACCCTGAGTATAAACACCCCTAATCTGCTGCCCCCGACATCGCCAACACCTACATTACACTTATTAACCCCTAATTTGCCGCCCCCAACATCACCGCCACCTACCTACACTTATTAACCCCTAATCTGCCGCCCATAACATCTCCGCCACCTACCTACACTTATTAACCCCTAATCTGCCACCCCCAACGTCCCCACCACTATACTAAAGTTATTAACCCCTAAACCTAACCCTAAGTCTATCCCTAACACCCACTAACTTTAATATAATTAAAATAAATCTAAATAAACTTACTATCATTAACTAAATAATTCCTACTTAAAACTAAATACTTACTTGTAAAATAAACCATAAGCTAGCTACAATATAATTAATAGTTACATTATAGCTAGCTTGGGTTTTATTTTTATTTCACAGGCAAGTTTGTATTTATTTTAACTAGGTAGACTAGTTAGTAAATAGTAAATAATTTACCTGTAAAATAAATCCCAACCTGAGTTACACTAACACCTAACCTTACACTACAATTAAATAAATTACATTAATTAAATACAATTAATTAAATTACAAAAAACAAACAAACACTAAATTACAACACAAAATAAAAAAGAAATTATCAAATATTTAAACTAATTACACCTAATCTAATAGCCCTATCAAAATAAAAAAGCCCCCCCCAAAATAAAAAAACCCTAGCCTAAACTAAACTGCCACTAGCCCTTAAAAGGGCCTTTTGCGGGGCATTGCCCCAAAGAAATCAGCTCTTTTACCTGTAAAAAAAAATACAAACAACCCCCAACAGTAAAACCCACCACCCACACAACCAACCCCCCCAAATAAAATCCTATCTACACAACCTAAGCTCCCCATTGCCCTGAAAAGGGCATTTCAATGGGCATTGCCCTTAAAAGGGCATTTAGCTCTTTTTCTGCCCAAACCCTAAGCTAAAAATAAAACCCACCCAATAAACCATTATAAAAACCTAACACTAATCCCCGAAGATCCACTTACAGTTTTTGAAGACCCAACATCCATTCTCAACGAAGCCAGGAGAAGTCTTCATCGAAGCGGCAAGAAGTCCTCAACGAAGCCGGGAGAAGTCTTCATCTAAGTGGCAAGAAGTGGTCCTCCAGACAGGCAGAAGTCTTTATCCAGACAGCATCTTCTATCTTCATCCTCCCGAAACTGAGCGGCTCCATCTTCAAGACATCCGGCGCAGAGCATTCTCTTCTTTCCACAGCTACTGAAGAATGAAGGTTCCTTTAAGGGATGTCATCCAAGATGGCGTCCCTTGAATTCCGATTGGCTGAATTAAAGTTGAAAAAATCCTATTGGCTGATGCAATCAGCCAATAGGATTGAGCTTCAATCCTATTGACTAATCCAATCAGCCAATAGGATTGAGCTCACATTCTATTGGCTGTTCCAATCAGCCAACAGAATGCGAGCTCAATCCTATTGGCTCATTGGATCAGCCAATAGGATTGAAGCGCAATCCCATTGGCTGATTGCATCAGCCAATAGGATTTTTTCAACTTTAATTCCGATTGGCTGATAGAATTCTATCAGTCAATCAGAATTAAAGTTGAAAATATCCTTTTAAGGGCTATTGGCAGTTTAGTTTAGGCTAGGATTTTTTTAATTTTTTGGGGGGGCTTTATTTATTTTGATAGGGCTATTAGATTAGGTGTAATTGGTTTAAATATTTGATAATTTCTTTTTTATTTTGTGTAATTTCGTGTTTTGTTGTTTTTTTTTTGTAATTTAGTTAATTGTATTTAATTAATGTAATTTATTTAATTGTAGTCTAAGGTTAGGTGTTAGTGTAAGACAGGTTAGGTTTTATTTTACAGGTAAATTTGTATTTATTTTAGCTAGGTGGTTAGTAAATAGTTAATAACTATTTACTAACTAGTCTACCTAGTTAAAATAAATACAAACTTGCCTGTGAAATAAAAATAAAACCTAAGATAGATACAATGTAACTATTAGTTATATTGTAGCTAGCTCAGGGTTTATTTTACAGGTAAGTATTTAGTTTTAAATAGGAATTATTTAGGTAATGATAGTAATTTTTATTTAGATTTATTTTAATTATATTAAAGTTAGTGGGTGTTAGGGTTAGACTTAGGGTTAGGTTTAGGGGTTTATAACATTAGTATAGTGGCTGCAATTTTGGGGGCAGCAGATTAGGGGTTAATAACAGTAATACAGGTTGCGGCGATGTTAGGGACAGCAGATTAGGGGTTAATAATATTTAACTAGTGTTTGCGATGCAGGAGTACGTCGGTTCAGGGGTTAATATGTTTATTATAGTGGCGGCAATGTCGGGAGCAACAGATTAGGGGTTGATAATTCTATTTTAGTGTTTGTGATGCGGGAGGGCCTCAGTTTAGGGGTTAAAAGGTAGTTTATGGGTGTTAGTGTACTTTTAGCACTTTAGTTATGAGTTTTATGCTAAAGCTTTGTAGCGTAAAACCCATAACTACTGACTTTCAGTTTACAGTACGGATCTTGACGGTATAGGCTGTACCGCTCACTTTTTGGCTGGACAGGCAAACTCGTAATACTGGCGCTGTGGAAGTCCCATTGAAAAATGACTTTTTGAAAGCTGCGGTAGTTACGTTGCGTTACGGCCTAAAAAGTGTGTGGTTCAGCTATACCTGCAAAACTCGTAATACCAGCAGTAGTGAAAAAGAGCCATAACGCTGCTTTTTCACTCATAACGCAAAACTCGTAATCTAGCCGTTAGATTACAAGTGGCACATTACACAAGGGATATGGGTATTTCAAAGCTCTTTGCGTGCAACAGAAAATAGTGCGCATATTATGAGTTGAAAGTAAATGCATTTGCTCGAGTGCAATAGAATTAACACGCGCCAGCTTAGCATGCGAGTATAGGTGTTCGTTTTTTTGCAGTTTTCATGATGCATTGACGTCTATGAAAGAATTACGTTAACACAGTTGCAATATTTGTTGTCCAACTTTTTGCACTTATCGGGTTTTCGATCTCACGCTAACTTTTTACTTTCAACTCATAATACTAGTGCAACACACACAAAAAGCCTCTGTCTACCAATGTTAACGCACGAGCCAACATGAGTAATTGTATTGTAAAACTGCTATTTTTTCAAACCTTTTCTATGTTACAACTATAATTGATTGTCTTTATTGGTTTTACACAAAAATGATAATAATATAAAAACAAAGCATTCTAAAAAAATAATTCCTAATGAAGCAGATCTAATCTTGCTAGATGTGTGCATAGCATTCTTAATCAGTGATTGATTCTTACACAGCCATGCAGAGAACACTATTGCTATACCTGTAAAGGCTGTAACACTGCATGCTCTAGAATCCTATGTAACAATATTCATTGTGTTTCATTCATTTTTTTTTATAAGAAAATGGTACAAGAACAACATTTTTTGTAGGTTTCTCAGAATAAACATATGTGCAAGGGTAATAAAACTGATGTAGCATTAATTGACTTGATTACTAAGCTGACATTTTGGAGTCTGAATTGTGCATGTATGATCATGCAAACTATGGGGCCGAATTATCAAGCTCTGAATAGAGCTTAATGCCTCTTGATGCCGGAATCAGCAGTTATGAAGCAGCGGTCTTAAGACCGCTACTCCATAACTGGCCCACTGCCTCTGAGGCTGCGATTTGCAATCTGTCCGATGCTATAAGATTGGGCTGACTGACACCCCCTGCTAGCGGCATTGCACAAGCAGTTCTGGTAAACTGCTTGTGCAATGTTAAATCGCTGTCAGCATTCAGCGATGTTTGTCGGACATGATACGCTACAGCGCATCATGTCGGACAGACATGGATAAATTGGCCCCTATGAGTTAAATGGAAAAAAAAGCGCCAAACTTTCTTTCATAACTTAGATAGAGAATACAATTTTAACCCCTTAGTGACCAGACCACTTTTCAATTTGTTGACCATCTGGGACCAAGGCTATTTTTGCATTTCTGCGATGTTTGTGTTTAACTGTAATTTTCCTCTTACTCATTTACTGTACCCACACATATTATATACTGTTTTTCTCGCCATTAAATGGACTTTCTAAAGATTATTTTCATCATATCTTATAATTTACTCTAAAAAAATATATAAAATATAAGGAAAAAATGAAAAAAAATGCACTTTTTCTAACTTTGAGCCCCAAAATCTTTTACACATCTACAGCCACCATAAAATACCAATGCTAAACAGTTTCTAAATTTTGTCCTGAGTTTATAAATACCCAATGTTTACATGTTCTTTGCTTTTTTTGCAAGTTATAGGGCAATAAGTACAAGTAGCACTTTGCTATTTCAAAACCATGTTTTTTCAAAATTGGCGATAGTTACATTGTAACACCAATATCTGTCAGGAATCCCTGAACAACCCTTCAAATGTATATATTTTTTAAAAGAAGACAACCTAAGGTATTAAACTTGGGGTATTTTGACTTTTTTCATGCAACCATTTTACCACCAATCTATGCCAAAGTTTGGGGGGGGGGGAAACAGAATTTGATTTTTTGACAAAATAGCAATTTAAGAATACATTTACTGATAATATTAAGGGTTACTGCCAAATAACACCCTAATATGTCTTCAGCAGCATCTCCTGGGTACAGTGATACCACCCATGTATAGGTGTGTCGGGTTCTCGGGGGGCTAAAAGCTCTTATTTTTAGAGAGCGCATTCCAGTTTTTCAACTTGGAATTTTCACATCGGTCATCATGCACCCATGTCCTATTTGGGAAATTTCTGAAGCTGGCTAATGGAATTTACCCCCATCAAACCATATATTTTTGAAAAGTAGACACCCTAGGGTATTTCAAATGCTGGTATTTTAACACTTTCCATGCACTAATTCAACCACCAGTCTTTGTCAAACTTTTGGGTAGTCATTTTTTTGTGTTATTTTTCACACACATTGTACTTTAGGCATGGATTCTCAGTTCTTGTTATGTGTTACTGCCAAAAACACCTCAATATGTGTTCAACAACATCTCCTGAGTACAGTGATACCACCCATGTATAGGTGTGTCAGGTTCTCTGGGGGCTAAAAGGCTTTAATTTTAGGAAGCGCATTTCAGTTTTTCAACTTGGAATTTTCACATCGGTCATCATGCACCCATGTCCTATTTGGGACATTTCTGAAGCTGGCCGATGGAATTTACCCCCATCAAACCATATATTTTTGAAAAGTAGACACCCTAGGGTATTTGAAATGCTGGTATTTTCACACTTTCCATGAACTTATTTAACCACCAGTCTTTGTCAAACTTTTGGGTAGTCATTTTTTTGTGTTATTTTTCACACACATTGTATTTTAGGCATGGATTCTCAGTTCCTGTTATGTGTTACTGCCAAAAACACCTCAATATGTGTTCAACAACATCTCCTGAGTACAGTGATACCACCCATGTATAGGTGTGTCGGGTTCTGTGGGGGCTAAATGGCCTTATTTTTAGGTAGCGCATTCCAGTTTTTCAACTTGGAATTTTCACATCGGTCATTATGCACCCATGTCCTATTTGGGACATTTCTGAAGCCAGCCAATGAAATTTACCCCCATAAAACCATATATTTTTGAGAAGTAGACCCCCTAGGGTATTTGAAATGCTGGTATTTTCACACTTTCCATGAACTTATTTAACCACCAGTCTTTGTCAAACTTTTGGGTAGTCATTTTTTTGTGTTATTTTTCACACACATTGTACTTTAGGCATGGATTCTCAGTTCCTGTTATGTGTTACTGCCAAAAAACACCTCAATATGTGTTCAACAACATCTCCTGAGTGCAGTGATACCACCCATGTATAGGTGTGTTGGGTTCTCTGGGGGCTAAAAGGCCTTATTTTTAGGAAGCGCATTCCATTTTTTACACTTCCCATTTTCACATCCCATGCACCCATGTTCTATTTAAGACATTTCTGAAGCCGGCCAATGTAATTTACCCCCATCAAACCATATATTTTTGAAAAGTAGACATCCTAGGGTATTTCAAATGCAGATATTTTAACACTTTCCATACACTAATTCAACCACTAGTCTTTGTCAAACTATTGGGCATTCATTTTTTTGTGTTATTTTTCACATACATCGTACTTTAGACATGGATTCACAGCTCCTGTTATGTGTTACTACCAAAGAAGACACCAATATGTGGTCACCAATATCTCCTGAGTTCAGTGATACCACCTATGCATAGGTTTGGTGGCTTGTTTGGGCGGTGCAATGCCAAATGTCTGACATGTGTTTGTGATTTTTTTTCACATTTAACATATTTTCTTTGCCTATCATCTTTTTTGGGGGTCTTTTAACATACCCCAATTTATTTGTTTTCCATAAATATGATTATATTTAAAAAGTTGACACCCCAAGGTATTATACATGGAGTGGTTTGATGACTTTGATGCAACCGTTTTAGCCCAAAAAATTGGAGAAGGTATATGGTGGTAATTTTTCAATTTTCATTGTTACAGACACATTGCTTTTTGACTATGATTTAGGAGAGATTGTTGTAAGTTATTGCAAAAGAATACTTCAGGTTTTTTTCTGCAAGGCACCCTGAGTACACCCATGCCCCCCATGCATATGTTTGCCAGGATTTTGGGAAGGTTATGTTACAATTTTATGACTTGTGATTTTAGTTATTAAAAATGAGAGTATTTCTTCTGATAGTCCTATCTTTAGTTTGGGGCCTATTGCATACCCCACTTTTATTTATTGCATTCAAAGTGTATATTTTTTAAATGTTGACACCCCAAGGTATTGTATATGGTGTGCTTTGATGCCTTTGAAGCAACCGTTTTAGCCCAAAAAATTGGAGAAAGTGTATGGTGGTAATTTTTCAATTTTCATTTTTACAGACACATTGCTTTTTGACTATGATTTAGGAGAGATTGTTGTAAGTTATTGCAAAAGAATACTTCAGGTTGTTTTCTGCAAGGCACCCTGAGTACACCTATGCCCCCCATGCATAGGTTTGCCAGGATTTTGGGAAGGTTATGTTACAATTTTATGACATGTGATTTTAGTTATTAAAAATGAGAGTATTTCTTCTGATAGGCCTATCTTTAGTTTGGGGCCTATCGCATACCCCACTTTTATTTATTGCATTCAAAGTGTATATTTTTTAAATGTTGACACCCCAAGGTATTGTATATGGTGTGCTTTGATGCCTTTGAAGCAACCGTTTTAGCCCAAAAAATTGGAGAAAGTGTATGGTGGTAATTTTTCAATTTTCATTTTTACAGACACATTGCTTTTTGACTATGATTTAGGAGAGACTGTTGTAAGTTATTACAAAAACATACTTCAGGTTGTTTTCTGCAAGGCACCCTGAGAACACCTATGTCCCCCATGCATAGGTTTGACAGGGGTTTTGGTTAAAAAAAAACAGGCCCAATTTTAGAAAAAAATAGAGTAGTGAAATGTAAAAATCTGACACAGTAAAAGTAAAAAAAACAAAAAAACATCTAACTGTAAACATAACCAAATAAAATATATATATATATATATATATATATATATATATATATATATATATATATATATATATAAAACAGCAAATGTATTTATTTTTTTAAAAATTGACCATTGTATGGTACCGCTTGAAGCAGTCCCCAATGCAGAGTGCAGGCTGTCCAGGGCAATCAGGACAGTGATATATGGTGTCCCTTCTCTTACCCCTCTTGGTACAGACTCTGCATTTTTTTTGTGGTTTCTGCTTTGCGGCAGTAGGGGGGATTTTAAAAATAAAATGGGTAGCCCCAACTCTGCTCTCTCCCATAACCGCCCGGGAGCAGGTGCATCATGGTACAAAATCCCCGTAATAATCTGGAGCTGAAACTGTAAAAAGGTCTTTTTAACTCTGGGGTTTGCTTTTTTGAACAACAAAAAAGCGTTGTGGGTTGCAATCTGCATTAGGTAAATTGCAACCTTTTTGTACCAGGCCCTTGTCTTCCGCATAATTAGGTAGGGCTGCAGCAGCTGATCAGTCAGATCAACCCCACCCATATGCCGGTTATAAGACTTGATGCACACTGGCTTCCTTATGATCTCAGCTCTGCCACGTACAGAAACCGCCACCGTCCTCTCTGTGTGGATGGTGGTAAGAAGGTATACATCCTTCTTGTCTCTGTACTTAAGTGCCAACAGCTCCTCTTGGCGCAGAGCTGAGGTCTCCCCCCTTCGTAGCCGGGTGCGTACAAGCTGTCCTGGGAAACCTGCGTGGTTCTTTTTACTTGTACCGCAAGCTACAGTATCAAAGCAATACAGTAGCTTGAAGAAAAGGACACTTGTATAAAAATTGTCTAAGTACAAGTGATACCCTTTGTTCATTAGGGGTAATATCAGGTCCCAGACAATCTTGCCAGTGGTTCCCATATGTTCTGGGCAACCTGGAGGGTCAAGGTGGCTATCCTTTCCCTCATACACCCGGAAGGCCTGAGTATACCCATTCTCGCTGTCACAGAGCTTATACACCTTTACCCCATATCTGGAGCGCTTGGAAGGAATAAACTGCTTGAATCCCAGCCTTCCCTTATACTTCATTAGGGATTCATCAACGCATATATTCCTTCCAGGTGTATAAGCCTCTGCAAACCTGGCAGAAAAGTGGGTTATCAGGGGGCGGATTTTATACAGCCTGTCAAATTGGGGATGCTCCCTAGGGGGGCACAGGCTGTTGTTGCTGAAGTGCATGAAATGCAGAATCATTTCATACCTCTTCCTTGACATAATCTAGGAGAAAATGGGGGTAGAGCAGATGGGGCTACTGCTCCAGTAGGAGCGAATGGAGGGTTTCTTTATGATGCCCATCAGCATGGTCAATGCCCAGAATGTTTTCAATTCTGGCACATTGATGGGGGCCCATTGCTGCTTTGCCAAATATGTTCCAGGCTTTGCAGCACGGAACTGATGGACATATAAATTAGTTTGGGCGACAATGTTCCCCAATACATCATCACCCAGAAACACTTCCAGAAACTGCTGGGGGCTAAAACCTGCCACATCTATATTTATGCCAGCATTTGCTGTGAAGGGTGGGATATCTGGCCTCTGGAGATGAGGTGTTACCCACTCTTCAGCAGCAATGGCAGCAACACGCCTCCTTCTGGCAGGGGGGCTGGTAGGGGGTCTAGCAGCCACAGATACATCACTATCAGTTGAGACTGCATCTAGTGATGTATCTGAGCATATGGCAGAGTCAAAATTGGGGTCTGAGTCAGACATAGAGGCATCTGACTCTGACGCAAGGATGGCATACGCCTCCTCAGCACTATATATTTTCTGTGACATTTTTGCATCTGTCACAGAAAAAATTTACTAAATTTTTTTAAATTAAATTAATTAACTAAGGCCTAGATTTGGAGTTCGGCGGTAGAAGGGCTGTTAACGCTCCGCGGGCTTTTTTCTGGCCGCACCATAAATTTAACTCTGGTATCGAGAGTTCAAACAAATGCTGCGTTAGGCTCCAAAAAAGGAGCGTAGAGCATTTTTACCGCAAATGCAACTCTCGATACCAGAGTTGCTTACGGACGCGGCCAGCCTCAAAAACGTGCTCGTGCACGATATCCCCATAGGAAACAATGGGGCTGTTTGAGCTGAAAAAAAGCGTTCAGCTCCTAACGCAGCCCCATTGTTTCCTATGGGGAAACACTTCCTACGTCTGCACCTAACACTCTAACATGTACCCCGAGTCTAAACACCCCTAACCTTGCACTTATTAACCCCTAATCTGCCGCCCCCGCTATCGCTAACCCCTGCATATTATTATTAACCCCTAATCTGCCGCTCCGTAAACCGCCGCAACCTACGTTATCCCTATGTACCCCTAATCTGCTGCCCTAACATCGCCAACCCCTATATTATATTTATTAACCCCTAATCTGCCCCCCACAACGTCGCCGACACCTGCCTACACTTATTAACCCCTAATCTGCCGAGCGGACCTGAGCGCTACTATAATAAAGTTATTAACCCCTAATCCGCCTCACTAACCCTATCATAAATAGTATTAACCCCTAATCTGCCCTCCCTAACATCGCCGACACCTAACTTCAATTATTAACCCCTAATCTGACGACCGGAGCTCACCGCTACTATAATAAATGGATTAACCCCTAAAGCTAAGTCTAACCCTAACACTAACACCCCCCTAAGTTAAATATAATTTAAATCTAACGAAATAAATTAACTCTTATTAAATAAATTATTCCTATTTAAAGCTAAATACTTACCTGTAAAATACATCCTAATATAGCTACAATATAAATTATAATTATATTATAGCTATTTTAGGATTTATATTTATTTTACAGGCAACTTGGTAATTATTTTAAAAAAGGTACAATAGCTATTTAATAGTTACCTAGTTAAAATAATAACAAATTTACCTGTAAAATAAATCCTAACCTAAGATATAATTAAACCTAACACTACCCTATCAATAAATTAATTAAATAAACTACCTACAATTACCTACAATTAACCTAACACTACACTATCAATAAATTAATTAAACACAATTCCTACAAATAAATACAATTAAATAAACTAGCTAAAGTACAAAAAATAAAAAAGAACTAAGTTACAAAAAATAAAAAAATATTTACAAACATAAGAAAAATATTACAACAATTTTAAACTAATTACACCTACTCTAAGCCCCCTAATAAAATAACAAAGCCCCCCAAAATAAAAAATTCCCTACCCTATTCTAAATTAAAAAAGGTAAAAGCTCTTTTACCTTACCAGCCCTGAACAGGGCCCTTTGCGGGGCATGCCCCAAGAATTTCAGCTCTTTTGCCTGTAAAAAAAAACATACAATACCCCCCCCAACATTACAACCCACCACCCACATACCCCTAATGTAACCCAAACCCCCCTTAAATAAACCTAACACTAAGCCCCTGAAGATCTTCCTACCTTGTCTTCACCATCCAGGTTCACCGATCCGTCCTGAAGAGCTCCTCCGATGTCCTGATCCAAGCCCAAGCGGGGGGCTGAAGAGGTCCATGATCCGGTCAAAGTCTTCATCCAAGCGGGGCAGAAGAGGATCTTCCATCCGATTGAAGTCTTCATCCAAGCAGCATCCATCCGGAGCGAAGCGGCAGGATCCTGAAGACCTCCAGCGCGGAACATCCATCCGGCCCGATGACTGAACGACGAATGACTGTTCCTTTAAGGGACGTCATCCAAGATGGCGTCCCTCGAATTCCGATTGGCTGATAGGATTCTATCAGCCAATCGGAATTAAGGTAGGAATTTTCTGATTGGCTGATGGAATCAGCCAATCAGAATCAAGTTCAATCCGATTGGCTGATCCAATCAGCCAATCAGATTGAGCTCGCATTCTATTGGCTGTTCCGATCAGCCAATAGAATGCGAGCTCAATCTGATTGGCTGATCGGATCAGCCAATCGGATTGAACTTGATTCTGATTGGCTGATTCCATCAGCCAATCAGAAAATTCCTACCTTAATTCCGATTGGCTGATAGAATCCTATCAGCCAATCGGAATTCGAGGGACGCCATCTTGGATGACATCCCTTAAAGGAACAGTCATTCGTCGTTCAGTCGTCGGGCCGGATGGATGTTCCGCGCTGGAGGTCTTCAGGATCCTGCAGCTTCGCTCTGGATGGATGCTGCTTGGATGAAGACTTCAATCGGATGGAAGATCCTCTTCTGCCCCGCTTGGATGAAGACTTTGACCGGATCATGGACCTCTTCAGCCCCCCGCTTGGGCTTGGATCAGGACATCGGAGGAGCTCTTCAGGACGGATCGGTGAACCTGGATGGTGAAGACAAGGTAGGAAGATCTTCAGGGGCTTAGTGTTAGGTTTATTTAAGGGGGGTTTGGGTTAGATTAGGGGTATGTGGGTGGTGGGTTGTAATGTTGGGGGGGGGGGGTATTGTATGTTTTTTTTTACAGGCAAAAGAGCTGAAATTCTTGGGGCATGCCCCGCAAAGGGCCCTGTTCAGGGCTGGTAAGGTAAAAGAGCTTTTACCTTTTTTAATTTAGAATAGGGTAGGGAATTTTTTATTTTGGGGGGCTTTGTTATTTTATTAGGGGGCTTAGAGTAGGTGTAATTAGTTTAAAATTGTTGTAATATTTTTCTTATGTTTGTAAATATTTTTTTATTTTTTGTAACTTAGTTCTTTTTTTATTTTTTGTACTTTAGCTAGTTTATTTAATTGTATTTATTTGTAGGAATTGTGTTTAATTAATTTATTGATAGTGTAGTGTTAGGTTAATTGTAGGTAATTGTAGGTATTTTATTTAATTAATTTATTGATAGTGTAGTGTTAGGTTAATTGTAGGTAATTGTAGGTAGTTTATTTAATTAATTTATTGATAGGGTAGTGTTAGGTTTAATTATGTTAGGATTTATTTTACAGGTAAATTTGTTATAGTAGCGGTGAGCTCCGGTCGTCAGATTAGGGGTTAATAATTGAAGTTAGGTGTCGACGATGTTAGGGAGGGCAGATTAGGGGTTAATACTATTTATTATAGGGTTAGTGAGGCGGATTAGGGGTTAATACATTTATTATAGTAGCGCTCAGGTCCGCTCGGCAGATTAGGGGTTAATAAGTGTAGGCAGGTGTCGGCGACATTGAGGGGGGCAGATTAGGGGTTAATAAATATAATATAGGGGTCGGCGGTGTTAGGGGCAGCAGATTAGGGGTACATAGGGATAACGTAGGTGGCGGCGCTTTGCGGTCGGAAGATTAGGGGTTAATTATTTTAAGTAGCTGGCGGCGACGTTGTGGGGGGCAGGTTAGGGGTTAATAAATGTAATACAGGGGTCGGCGGGGTTAGGGGCAGCAGATTAGGGGTACATAAGTATAACGTAGGTGGCGGTCGGCAGATTAGGGGTTAAAAATTTTTAATTGAGTGGCGGCAATGTGGGGGGAGCTCGGTTTAGGGGTACATAGGTAGTTTATGGGTGTTAGTGTACTTTAGGGTACAGTAGTTAAGAGCTTTATGAACCGGCGTTAGCCCAGAAAGCTCTTAACTACTGCTATTTTCCTGCGGCTGGAGTTTTGTCGTTAGAGCTCTAACGCTCACTTCAGAAACGACTCTAAATACCGGCGTTAGAAAGATCCCATTGAAAAGATAGGATACGCAATTGACGTAAGGGGATCTGCGGTATGGAAAAGTCGCGGCTGAAAAGTGGGCGTTAGACCCTTTAATCACTGACTCCAAATACCGGCGGTAGCCTAAAACCAGCGTTAGGAGCCTCTAACGCTGGTTTTCCCGGCTAACGCCAAACTCCAAATCTAGGCCTATATTAATTAACTAAATAAACTAGCAAAAAAGTACTGCTATGCTACTGCCAGTGATTTATAACGATCACTGGCAAGCTAGGGGTTAATGGCTCTGAAAATTAAATTAAATTAACAAAATTGTTCTGAAAAGAGCCTCTGGATTTTTAAAAAATTACAACAACAAAATTAACCCCTAAAAAAATGCACAGACAGCAAAAAAGTACAACTATGCTACTGCCAGTGATTTATAGCGATCACTGGCAAGCTAGGGGTTAATGGCTCTGAAAATTAAATTAAATTAACTAAATGGTTCTGAAAAGAGCCTCTGGATTTTTAAAAAATTACAACAACAAAATTAACCCCTAAAAAAATGCACAGACAGCAAAAACGTACAGCTATGCTACTGCCAGTGATTTATAGCGATCACTGGCAAGCTAGGGGTTAATGACTCTGGAAATTAAATTAAATTAGCTAAATGGCTCTGAAAAGAGCCTTTGGGTTTTTAAAAAAAATACAACAAAAAAATTAACCCCTAAAAAAATGCACAGACAGCAAAAAAAATTGCAGCTATGCTAATGCCAGTGATTTATAGTGATCACTGGCAAGCTAGGGGTTAATGGCTCTGAAAAGAGCCTTTGGTTCTATATTTTTTAACAAATAAAAGAATTAAATCTCTCTCTGCAAAAAAACAGGTCTCTCTCTCTCTCCAACAAAATCGCAAGTGAGGAGAGGGAGGGAGATCCACACTGATCAGTGTCAATATTTACAAATATTGACATGATCAGACAAATGGGGTATTTTATTTTATTTATTTTTTTTTTGGGTGGGAGGCTCAGATTGGGTGACCCTAGCTTGCCCCTATGATGAGGCAGGCTAGGGACACCCCCAGAGGCCCCATGATGCACTGGGCATCGCCATCTTGGATGCCTAGTGAAGGGGGAGGGGGGGGGCTATTTAGGGCTTTTTTTTTTTTTACGTTTTTTTTTTTTTTAACTTTTATTATTTTATTTTATAACTAACTAAGTGCCTCGACCCCCCAATGCACTTAGCACACAAGCAGAGCATCGGAAGCGTGTCCGATCGCTTCCGATGCTCTGAAACACTGCCGGGCTCCACGTGGAGCGAAACCGGAAGTGATCACTCGTGGGGGAGTGATCAATCCGGTCCCGGCACTCGGGAACAGTATTGCAGGTTGCCTAGACATCAAGGCAAGCCTGAAATACTGTTAGAGCAGCTGGAAGCGATTTCGATCACTTCCAGTGCTCTGTTTAACCGACGACATATGCCATACGTCCTCGGTCGTTAAGTGCTTTTTTTTTGAGGACGTATGGCATACGTCGTCGGTCGTTAAGGGGTTAAACAATTTTCCAATTTGCTTTATTGACTTGGTTTCTTTAATTGACTATGCTACTGGGAGCTACTGGAACACATCATGTGAGCCAGTGACAATGTGCATTAACCAATCAATAACTAGATCTCAGTAGTGCATCGCTGCGCAAGAGACTATCTAGTTATACTTTCCAACAAAGGATACCAAGAAAATAAAGCAAATTAGATCATAAAAGTAAGTTGTAAAGTTGCTTAAAATTGTATTCTCTATCTGAATCATGAAAGAAACGCTGTTGGGTTTTATGTCCCTTTAGGAAGCAGCAGTCCTATCCTTTATGTGACCTCAGACTTAAATTACCTCATGCACTGCGGCATTTGGTTTTGTAATAATAAATGCAGACAGGAGACACTGCAAATCCACTGCCTGATTGTTCCAAATGGGGATGGACAGGTTCCTAGCTGGGAACTTTGTCAGGTTGGTAAATAATAAATGCAGCCCAATGTCTTCTATAAAAAATAGTTCAAATGGTAGAACAAGCATTGCATTTATTTTTTCTATCAATCTGTGTTTCTATAGATTAAATTTGTATTGAGCTATACCGAACTTCACATTCTATATAAGGAAAAAAATAGCATTTGAAATAGGCACACATGATTTAACATTTGAATGCTATATATATATATAATAAATCAAGTTTTGAATCTCATTGTATTAGTCCATGAAAATAAACTTAATAAATGTTACATTTCAGTGTTTATTAACAAGTTTATAAGACTCAAACTTTGATTTTGCCAGCTTGAATGTGTTATATTATGTGTTACTATGTGTATATACATATATATTTATGTGTTAGTATGTGTATACACATATATATTTATGTGTTAGTATGTGTATATACATATATATTTATGTGTTAGTATGTGTATATACATATTTATTTATGTGTTAGTATGCGTAACTGTATATACAAATATATTTATGTGTTACTATGTGTATATACATATATATTTATGTGTTAGTATGTGTATATACATATATATTTATGTGTTAGTATGCGTAACTGTATATACAAATATATTTATGTGTTACTATGTGTATATACATATATATTTATGTGTTAATATGTGTATATATATATATATATATATATATATTTATGTGTTAGTATGTGTATATACATATATATTTATGTGTTACTATGTGTATATATATATATATATATATATATATTTATGTGTTAGTATGTGTATATACATATATATTAATGTGTTACTATGTGTATATACAAATATATTTATGTGTTAATATGTGTATATACATATATACTTATGTGTTAATATGTGTATATACATATATACTTATGTGTTATGTGTATATACATATATATTTATGTGTTAATATGTGTATATACATATATATATATATATATATATATATATATATATATATATATTTATGTGTTATGTGTATATACATATATATTTATGTGTTAGTATGTGTAGATACATATACATTTATGTGTTAGTATGTGTAGATACATATATATTTATGTGTTACTATGTGTATATACATATTTATTTATGTTACTATGTGTATAAACATATATATTTATGAGTTACTATGTGTATATATATATATATATATATGTGTGTGTGTGTGTGTGTTACTATGTGTATATACATATATATTTATATGTTACTATGTATATATACATATACAGTATCTATGTATGTGTTATTATGTGTATATACATATACTGTGTATATATATATGTATGTGTTATTATGTGTATATACATATATATTTATGTGTTATTATGTGTATATACATATATATATATATATATATATATATATATATATGTGTGTGTGTGTGTTATTATGTATATATACATATATATATATATATATATTTATGTGTTACTATGTATATATACATATATATTTATGTGTTATTATGTGTATATACATATATATTTATGTGTTACTATGTGTATATAAATACAGTATATATTTATGTGTTATGTGTATATACATATATATTTATGTGTTATTATGTGTATATACATACATATTTATGTGTTACTATGTGTATATAAATACAGTATATATTTATGTGTTATTTGTATATACAGTGGGGCAAAAAAGTATTTAGTCAGCCACCAATTGTGCAAGTTCTCTCACTTAAGAAGATGAAAGAGGCCTGTAATTTTCATCATAGGTATTCCTCAACTATGAGAGACAAAATGTGGAAACAAATCCAGACAATCACATTGTCTGATTTGGAAAGAATTTATTTGCAAATTATGGTGGAAAATAAGTATTTGGTCAATATCAAAAGTTAATCTCAATACTTTGCTATTTATCCTTTGTTGGCAATGACAGAGGTCAAACGTTTTCTTTAAGTCTTCACAAGTTTGTCACACACTGTTGCTGGTATGTTGGCCCATTCCTGCATGCAGATCTCCTCTACAGCAGTGATGTTTTGGGGCTGTCGCTGGGCAACACGGACTTTCAACTCCCTCCAAAGGTTTTCTATGGGGTTGAGATCTGGAGACTGGCTAGGCCACTCCAGGACCTTAAAATGCTTCTTACGAAGCCACTCCTTCATTGCCCGGGCGGTGTGATTGGGATCATTGTCATGCTGAAAGACCCAGTCATGTTTCATCTTCAATGCCCTTGCTGATGGAAGGAGGTTTGCACTCAAAATCTAACGATACATGGCCCCATTCATTATTTCATGTACATGGATCAGTCGTCTTGTTCCCTTTGCAGAGAAACAGCCCCAAAGCATGATGTTGCCACCCCCATGCTTCACAGTAGGTATGGTGTTCTTTGGTTGCAACTCAGCATTCTCTCTCCTCCAAACACAACAAGTTTTGTTCCTACCAAACAGTTCTACTTTGGTTTCATCTGACCATATGACATTCTCCCAACCCACTTCTGGATCATCCAAATGCTCTCTAGCATACTTCAGACGGGCCCGGACATGTACTGGCTTAAACAGGGGGACACGTCTGGCACTGCAGGATCTGAGTCCCTGGTGGCATAGTGTGTTACTGATGGTAGCCTTTGTTACGTTGGTCCCAGCTCTCTGCAGGTCATTCACTAGGTCCCCCTCGTGTGGTTCTGGGATGTTTGCTCACCGTTCTTGTGATCATTTTGACCCCACGGGGTGAGATCTTGCGTGGAGCCCCAGATCGAGGGAGATTATCAGTGGTCTTGTATGTCTTCCATTTTCTAATTATTGCTCCCACAGTTGATTTCTTCACACCAAGCTGCTTGCCTATTGCAGATTCAGTCTTCCCAGCCTGGTGCAGGTCTACAATTTTGTTTCTGGTGTCCTTCGACAGCTCTTTAGTCTTCACCATAGTAGAGTTTGGAGTGTGACTGTTTGAGGTTGTGGACAGGTGTCTTTTATACTGATAACAAGTTCTAACAGGTGCCATTAATACAGGTAATGAGTGGAGGACAGAGGAGCCTCTTAAAGAAGAAGATACAGGTCTGTGAGAGCCAGAAATCTTGCTTGTTTGCAGGTGACCAAATACTTATTTTCCACCATAATATGCAAATAAATTCTTTCCAAATCAGACAATGTGATTGTCTGGATTTGTTTCCACATTTTGTCTCTCATAGTTGAGGTATACCTATGATGAAAATTACAGGCCTCTCTCATCTTCTTAAGTGGGAGAACTTGCACAATTGGTGGCTGACTAAATACTTTTTTGCCCCACTGTACATATATATTTATGTGTTATTATGTGTATATACATATATATTTATTATATTTATGTGTTACTATGTGTATATACATATATATTTATGTGTTAGTATCTGTAAATACATATATATTTATGTGTTAGTATGTGTATATACATATATATTTATGTGTTAATGTGTATATACATATATATTTATGTGTTAGTATGTGTATATACATATATATTTATGTGTTACTATGTGTATATACATATATATATTTATGTGTTACTATGTGTATATACATATATATTTATGTGTTAATGTGTATATACATATATATTTATGTGTTAGTATCTGTATATACATATATATTTATGTGTTACTATGTGTATATAAATACAGTATATATTTATGTGCTAATATGTGTATATACATATATATTTATGTGTTACTATGTATATATACATATATATTTATGTGTTACTATGTGTTTATATACATATATATTTATGTGTTACTATGTGTATATACATATATATTTATGTGTTACTATGTGTATATACATATATATTTATGTGTATATACATATATATTTATGTGTTACTATGTGTATATACATATATATTTACGTGTTACTATGTGTATATACATATATATTTATGTGTTACTATGTGTATATACATATATATTTATGTGTATATACATATATATTTATGTGTTACTATGTGTATATAAATACAGTATATATTTATGTGTTAGTATCTGTATATACATATATATTTATGTGTTACTATGAGGCCGAATTATCAAGTGTCTGTTGGACCTGATCTGACAGTGCGGATCAGGTTCGACAGACATCGCTGAATGTGGAGAGCAATACGCTCTCCGTATTCAGCATTGCACCAGCAGCTCACAAGAGCTGCTGGTGCAACGCCGCCCCCTGCAGATTCGCGGCCAATCGCAGGGAGGTGTCAATCAATCCGATCGTACTCGATCTGGTTGAATTGTGGTGATTCCTGTCCGCCTCATCAGAGCAGGCGGACAGGGTTATGGAGCAGCGGTCTTTAGACTTCTGCTCCATAACTTGTGTTTCTGGCGAGTCTGAAGACTCGCCAGAAACACAGGCCCTCAAGCTCCATACGGAGCTTGATAAATGGGCCTCATTGTGTGTATATATATATACATATATATTTATTTATTGCTGCCCAACACTTTGCAAATTTGCTGTGGCTGCCAGCATGAAAAAGATGCTTCCACTGGAGCCTATAAAAGCACGCTCTCATGAGTGCTTGGCTTTCAGCAATGCAAACGTGACTTTTATTTGCGATAGTATTACTGAGTGGAGCACAAATATCACACTTGTGTATGTGCTCCTCTCATAATCTGGTCCTTTACATGGTAAACATTACATTTTTTATTAGAATGAGATTTTTTTTCCATATTTAGGGGCCGATTTATCATGGCCCGTATGGGGCCAAATACATCTGTTTCCGTGCGAGCCTGCAGGCTCGTCGGAAACAGGAGTTAAGAAGCAGCGGTCTTAAGACCGCTGCTCCTTAACTCGTCCACCATCTGTGATGCTGCAAACATCAATCCGCCCGATCGCATACGATCGGGTTGATTGACACTCCCTGCTAGCGAATCTGCAGGGGGCGGCATTGCACAAGCAGTTCACCAGAAATTCCTAAAAACAGAAAACTACAACTTTTCACATTGTGGGATATGTTTGCTTGCCTAATAATATTTACATATTGCAGCTGGGGTACTTAGGGCAATAAAAAATGCGAACAAAAAGCTTGAGAAACACTGATGTATAATATCTATTGATCCACTTGATTTTTTTATTTGCAGTAACACTGCTTGTCCCTCAAGCATAGCCAACTCCTTTTAATTAATAAACATATGCAATTAAAATGTAATAACTGATATGTTAATAGAACCATCCTAAGGTTACTATGTATCCTGTCTCCTTATTTTTATAAGTCATGAAAAAAGTACAGTAAGATTTTCCCTTCACAAATAACATTTCAAGTAGTTCACCCTGTTGTTTTCCTCAATAATTCTTATTTTTTTTAATCTAACATATCTGTTCTGTCTCTCTCTGTATCTGCAAAAGGATTTGCAATATGCTTTCATAAAAATAAATCTAGTGACTGCATGCGCGGGTTTCTTAATGATCCAACACGATGCAGAGGCATATTATGTATGTGAACAACGCCTAAGCAAATTCTGTTAGATGAAAGTTCCCTAGTTCAATTGAAGATAGAAAATGGCAATAAAACTTGTACTAACAAGCAGCTGGTGAAGAGAATACAAGAATATTTAAAACTAAGAAATACAACATTCATTGTACAAATGAACAAATATTCCAGGAGGGCAGGGGATATCCAGGGTAGCAAAAGTGGCTAACGTAGATGAAAGTAAGAGAATGGACAGCAGAAAAGTTTATCTTTCTGCAGTTTATCAGTTAGTTCATTTGTTGATCAATATACAGATTTATTTACTCATCAGATAAAAGACTGAGACCAAGAGCTAAATGTTCAGTATGATGCATTTTTAATAGATTATAGTGTAAAATACATAGACATATGTTTGAAAAAAAATTCTGGACTGCATATACTTAATTTAGCAGTAGAACTAAAGAGGTTATTCAACCTATCAGCAGGAATACTTCAGTATTCAACATGTATTTCTGGTAGTTTCAATTTAAATGTATATATTTAGGGACAGATTACAAGCGGAACTCTAATAAATGATCCCCCTCAAGCATTAAGTGTGCTAGAAGTAAGCATTTTGCGCATGTCAATTTTGTGCTTCGAGTTGAAAGTAAACTGTTTTCGCTCGCACACTAACCCAGTGAGTGCAAATGCCAACATTTTTATATTGTGTGTGCATTTATGTATTCCCATATAGAAGTTAATGGAGAAAAATCCTGATCGCATATTCTCATGCGGGCTAACCCGACATGAAAATATGAACATTTCACTTTAAAATAATTAAAATAATTCCAAATACAAATTACAATTAATACCTACATTTTTCCTATTTAAATGAAATAAATACTTACCTGTAAAATAAAACCTAAAGTATTCACAATATAACTAATAGTTATATTGTATCTAGCTTATGTTTTATTTTTATTCACAGGTAAGTTTGTATTTATTTTAACTAGGTTGATTAGTTAGTAAATAGTTAACTATTTACTAACTACCTAGTAAAAATAAATACACATTTACCTGTGAAATAAACCCTAAACTGTCTTACAGTTAAACCTAACATTACACTAAAATTAAATAAATTACATTAATGAAATACAATTAACTAAATTACAAAAAAACACTAAGTTACACAAAATAAAAAAGAAATTATCAAATATTTAAACTAATTACACCTAATCTAATAGCCCTATCATAATAAAACCCATAGCCTAAACTAAACTGCCACTAGCCCTTAAATGGGCCTTTTGCGGGGCATTGCCCCAAAGAAATCAGCTCTTTTTCCTGGAAAATAAAAATACAAACAACCCCCAACAGTAAAACCCACCACCCACACAACTAACCCCCCAAATAAAAACCTACCTAAAAAAACCTAAGCTCCCCATTGTCCTGAAAAGGGCATTTGGATGGGCATTGCCCTTAAAAGGACATTCAGCTCTTTTACATTGCCCAAACATTAAGATAAAAATAAAACCCACCCAATTAACCCTTAATAAAACCTAACACTAACCCCCGAAGATCCACTTACAGTTTTGGAAGACCGGACATCCATCCTCATCCAGCCGGGAGAAGTCTTCATCCAAGTGGCAAAAAGTCCTCAATGAAGCCGGGAGAAGTCTTCATCCATGCGGCAAGAAGTCGTCCTCAAGGCGGGCAGAAGTCTTCATCCAGACAGCATCTTCTATCTTCATCCTTCTGCTTCTCTATCTTCAAGACATCCTCTTCATACGGTCCCAGCCATACACTGAAGGTTCCCTTTAAGAGACGTCATCCAAGATGACGTCCCATGAATTCCGATTGGCTGATAGAATCAGTCAATCGGAATTAAAGGGTAAAAAATCCTATTGGCTGATGCAATCAGCCAATAGGATTGAGCTTCAATCCTATTGGCAGATTCAATCAGCCAATAGGATTGAGCTCGCATTCTATTGGCTGAATGGAACAGCCAATAGAATGCGAGCTTAATCCCATTGGCTGTAATTTAATTTATTCTATTTTATTGTAATGTTAGTTTTTAGTGTAAGGCAGGTTAGATTTTATTTCACAGGTAAGTTTGTATTTATTTTAACTAGGTAGCTAGTAAATAGTTAATAACTATTTACTAACTAGTCTACCTAGTTAAAATAAATACAAACATACCTGTGAAATAAAAATAAAACCTAATCTAGCTACAATGTAACTATTAGTTATATTGTAGCTAGTTTAGGTTTTATTTCACAGGTAAGTTTGTATTTAGTTTTAAATAGGAATTATTTGGTTAATAATTGTAAGGTTTATTTAGATTTATTTTAATTATATTTAAGTTATGGGATGTTAGGGTTAGATTTAGGCTTAGGGTTAGTTTTAGGGTTAGGTTTAGGGGTTAATAACTTATATAGTATAGTACTGTATAGTGGCAGCAACATTAGGGGCGGCAGATTAGGGTTTAATAAGTGTAATGTAAGTTGCGGCGATGTTAGGGGCAGCAGATTAGGGGTTAATATCTGTAATGTAGGTGGCGGCGATGTTAGGGACAGCAAATTAGGGGTTAATATCTAATGTAGGTGGTGGCGATGTTAGGGGCAGCAGATTAGGGGTTAATAACTAATGTAGGTTGCGGCGATGATAGGGGCAGCATATTAAGGGTTAATAACATTATGTAGGTGGCGGCGATGTTAGGGGCAGCAGATTAGGGGTGTTTAGACTCGGGGTTTAAGTTAGGGTGTTAGGTTTAAACCTAACTTTTTCTTTTCCCCATAGACATCACTGGGGCTGCGTTACGGAGCTTTTCTTTCCGCAATCTCAGGTCTTTTTTTTGCTGACTTTCCACATTGATGTCTATGGGGAAGTCGTGCACGAGCACGTCAAAGCAGCACTTGATTTCGGTGTGGTATTGGAAAGGTGTTTAAAATTGCATGCGCTTTCTAAATCATGAAAGACAAAATTTGGGTTTCATGTCCCTTTAAGCTGTTCTAATGTAAAGTGCAGGAAACTCAGCACAATATACAAGCAAATATGAACATAAGGCTAATCATTTAAAAAAATGAAACAAATTGCAATATGTGAAACTGGACCTAAGCAGTACTAATAAGTAAATAAATATATAAACACTGTGGATTAATTTAATATGCTTTTGAATGTGATTCTGGTGTGAGTTTAGCTGGTTAAAGAGATTTAGGGCAGCCAACAGGAGCAAAGCAAGGTAAAGACTGAGGAGGAAGCATGGAGGTGCAGACAAATATAAGTTTTCTGACTGGAACAGCAGAACTACTATTGGAAGCTGTAAAATCTCAGAGAGAGAGAAAAAAAAAACTATAAAAATAAACCTTAACTTAATGTGTGAAGTATCAGCATGGCACTATACATCAGCCACAGCCACAGCAGCACATGCCACTTCTTTGCTAGGAACAAGTTCCCTCTCACCCTGCACTAGACGATGCTGTATGGGGGAGGGGGTGTGCGTGCACTCACTTATTCTTCCCACTGACACCTTTCTACAAAGCACTGTTCCCCTAACAAACTTCAGTTAGTTGATCTTAGGGCCACAGCAGAAAGAGCGGGGCTAAGGAGACCAGCAGACTGGATGCTGTCTGTCCAAGGCTGCATGGATGCAATGTGAGACGAGTCACACAGCCTCAAGACTGAAGAGAGCAGAACAGATGCTCAAATCCTCACGTGCCTGCTGCTTCAGCTTTCTGCTGCATGTGCCTACAGTCAGTCCTACCCAGAAACAATCCCCACCATCAGAGTAGTTACCTGGTAACAGTGGTAACTCCAGCAGGATCTTTTCTGATGCAGTGGGATTGGTTGGATGCTGAGTTAGGGCTTAGCATTCAGTGCTGCTTAGTGCACATCTAAAACAGCACATGGCACTAGCTTGGCATGTCACATGACACCAGCACGGTCTGTCACAGTTTCTCACAAATAAATATAAGCAGATAACTTTTGACTTCGACAGTATTAGGACTGACTGTGTGTCCCCCCCATGTCACATTACATCAGCAGTCTGGCATGAACCAAAACATTTTTTTTTTTTTTAGGACTCTTGGGCCCCTCAACAAAGACTGGGCCCTGGGCAGCTGCCCCTTTTGCCCTGTGTTAAAGGCGGCCCTGCCTGAGATGTGACGATACGCTGTGGAATCTAACAGTGTAAAGTTTTATCAGTTAAAGAGCTGTGTGAGGAGGATGTAAAAGATTCACCTGAACTTTCCTCTATGGGGTATATTTATCATAGTGCGAGCGGACATGATACGATGTAGCGTATCATGTCCGCTGCACATCGATAAATGTCTACAGCATACGCTGTTCACATTTATCATTGCACCAGCAGTTCTTGTGAACTGCTTGTGCAATGCCGCTCCCTGCAGATTTACAGCCAATCGTCCGCCAGCAGGGGGTGTGAATCAGCTCGATCGCATTTGGACAAGTTATGGAGCAATGGAATTCTGTCCCATGTTATAAAGATCTGCCTTGAGGTGAGTCATTAGAAAATACACAAAAATACAATGTCCCTAATACACACACCTTCAAGCTGAACCCAAGTAATCTGTGATCTCCTAAAACACGGATAAATAGTACCAGAATAAAAACAGACGGCTAGATTACGAGTTTTGCGTTAGGAGCTATGCGGTGCTAACAAGCAGTTTTTTCTCACCGCTCACTTACCTGCAGCTCTGGTATTACAGGTTTTTAAAAGGCAAGAAGTGAGCGTAGAGCTAAATTGTGCTCCTTACCGGACTCCAATACCAGCGCTGCTTAAGTCAGCGGTGAGCTGGTTGTACGTGCTCATGCACGATTTCCCCATAGACATCAATGGGGAGAGCCGGCTGAGAAAAAGTCTAACACCTGCCAAAAAGCAGCGTAAAACTCAGTAACGCAGCCCCATTGATTCCTAAGGGGAAACACATTTTATGTTTAAACCTAACACCCTAACATGAACCCCCGAGTCTAAACACCCCTAATTTTACACTTATTAACCCCTAATATGCCGCCCCCGACATCGCCGACACCTGCATTATATTTATTAACCGCTAATCTGCCGCTCCGGACACCGCTGCCACCTACATTATACTTATTAACCCCTAATCTGCTGCCCCCAACATCACCAACACCTACATTATATTTATTAACCCCTAATCTCCCGCCCCCAATGTCGCCGCAATTTACCTACACTTATTAACCCCTAATCTGCTGCCCCTAACGTCGCCGCCACTATATTAAATGTATTAACCCCTAAATCTAAGTCTAACCCTAACCCTAACACCCCCTAACTTAAATATAATTTAAATAAATTGAAATAAATTTACTATCATTAACTACATTATTCCTACTTAAAACAAAATACCTATAAATTAAACCCTAAGCTAGCTACAATATAACTAATAGTTACATTGTAGCTAACTTAGGCTTTATTTTTAATTTACAGGCAAGTTTGTATTTATTTTAACTAGGTAGAATAGTTATTAAATAGTTATTAACTATTTAATAACTACCTAGCTAAAATAAATACAAATTTAGCTGTAAAATAAAACCTAACCTAAGTTACAATAACACCCAACACTACACTATAATTAAATCAATTCCCTAAATTAAATACAATTAAATAAATTAAATTAGCTAAATCACAAAAAAACCTCCACTAAATTACAGAAAATAAAAAACAAATTACAGATCTTTAAACTAATTACACCTAATCTGATAGCCCTATCAAAAAAAAATACCCCCCCCAAAAAAAAAAAAAAAAAACCTAGCCTAAACTAAACTACCAATATCCCTTAAAAGGGCCTTTTGCGGGGCATTGCCCCAAAGGTATCAGCTCTTTTACCTGTAAAAAAAAATACAAACACCCCCCAACAGTAAAACCCACCACCCACACAACCAAACCCCCCAAATAAAACCCTAACTAAAAAAACCTAAGCTCCCCATTGCCCTGAAAAGGGCATTTGGATGGGCATTGCCCTTAAAGGACATTTAGCTCTATTGCGGCCCAAAGTCCCTAATCTAAAAAATAAACCCACCCAATACACCCTTAAAAAAATCTTAACACTAACCCCCGAAGATTCACTTACCGGGAGAAGTCTTCATCCAAGCGGCAAGATGTCCTCAACAAAGCCGGCAGAAGTGGTCCTCCAGACAGGCAGAAGTGGTCCTCCAGACGGGCAGAAGTGGTCCTCCAGATGGGCAGAAGTCTTAACCCAGATGGCATCTTCTATCTTCATCCTTCTGGTGCGGAGTGGGTCCATCTTCAAGACATCTGACGCGGAGCATCCTCTTCAAATGATGTCTTCTTCGTAATGAATATCACTTTAAGTGACGTCATCCAAGATGGCGTCTCTTAGATTCCGAATAGCTGATAGAATTCTATCAGCCAATTGGAATTAAGGTAGAAAAAATCCCATTGGCTGATGGATTGGATCAGCCAATAGGATTGAAGTTCAATTGCATCAGCCAATAGGATTTTTTCTACCTTAATTCCGATTGGCTGATAGAATTCTATAAGCCAATCGGAATCTAGGGGACGCCATCTTGGATGCCGTCACTTAAAGTGATATTCATTACGAAGAAGACATCGTTTGAAGAGGATGCTCTGTGTCGGATGTCTTGAAGATGGACCCGCTCCGCGCCAGAAGGATGAAGATAGAAGATGTTGTCTGGATGAAGACTTCTGCCCGTCTGGAGGACCACTTCTGCTAGTCTGGAGGACTACTTCTGCCGGCTTCGTTGAGAACATCTTGCCGCTTGGATGAAGACTTCTCCCGGTAAGTGAATCTTCGGGGGTTAGTGTTAAGATTTTTTTAAGGGTGTATTGGGTGGGTTTATTTTTTAGATTAGGGACTTTGGGCCGCAATAGAGCTAAATGTCCTTTTCAGAGCATTGGGGAGCTTAAGTTTTTTACTTAGTATTTTATTTGGGGGGTTTGGTTATGTGGGTGGTGGATTTTACTGTTGGGGGGGTGTTTGTATTTTTTTTTTACAGGTAAAATTTCTTTGGGGCAATGCCCCGCAAAAGGCCCTTTTAAGGGCTATTGGTAGTTTAGTTTAGGGTAGAGTTTTTATTTTATTTTAGGGGGGCTATTAGATTAGGTGTAATTAGTTTAAAGATCTGTAATTTGTTTTTTATTTTCTTTTGTGATTTAGCTAATTTAATTAAATGTATTTAATTGTATTTAATTTAGGGAATTGATTTAATTATAGTGTAGTTAGGTGTTATTGTAACCTAGGTTAGGTTTTATTTTACAGGTAAATTTGTATTTATTTTATCTACCTAGTTAAAATAAATACAAAATTACCTGTAAAATAAAAATAAAGCCTAAGCTAGATACAATGTAACTATTAGTTATATTGTAGCTAGCTTAGGGTTTATTTTACAGGTAAGTTTTTAGTTTTAAATAGGAATTATTTAGTTAATGATAGTAATTTTATTTTGATTTATTTAAATTATATTTGTTAGGGGGTGTTAGGGCTGGGTTAGACTTAGGTTTATGGGTTAATAAATTTAATATAGTGGCGGAGACGTTGGGGACGGCAGATTAGGGGTTAATAAATATAATGTAGGTGGCGGCGATGTTAGGGGCGGCAGATTAGGGGTTAATAATATTTAACTAGTGTTTGCGAGGCGGGAGTGCGGCGGTTTAGGGGTTAATATGTTTATTATAGTGGCGGCGATGTCCGGAGCGGCAGATCAGGGGTTAAAAATTTTATTATAGTGTTTGCAATGCAGGACGGCCTCGGTTTAGGGGTTAATAGGTAGTTTATGGGTGTTAGTGTACTTTTTAGCACTTTAGTTATGTGTTATGAGTTTTATGCTACGGCGTTGTAGTGTAAAACTCATAACTACTGACTTTAGAATGCGTTATGGATCTTGGAGATAGAGGGTGTACCGCTCACTTTTTGGCCTCCCAGGACAGACTCATAATACCGGCGCTATGGAAGTCCCATAGAAAAAAGGGTTTATGAAGTTTACGTAAGCCGGTTTGCGGTAAGGCCAAAAAAGTGTGCGGGGCCCCTAAACCTGCAAGACTCGTAATAACAGCGGGCGTAAAAAAGCAGCATTAAGACCTGTTAACGCTGCTTTTTTACCTTTATGCACAACTCGTAATCTAGCCGATAGAATGGGAAATGCTAAAAAAGCAAAGGAGTTCATAACTTTTGTTTCAGGCGAGCCAAGGGGCATCAATCTCCATACCGAGCTTGATAAATCGGCGCCTATGACTCGGATATCTGCTTAAAACCATTGGAGGTCCGGTAAGAAGCCCGGGTATATACTTCATGGATTTTATCCTTATTAAATATACAGAGTTGCGATTCACAAGAAGTTGTTATATTCATACAAGTGGTGTTACCATTTGAACTTTTTTTGGGGTCTAAGCATTTTTATGCATTCTTTATATGTTTCTACTGTAATATATGTTATTTGACATGTTTTTTGTTGTGGCCACAACTTTTTTTTATTGTGCTTTAAAATTTTATATAAACTCTTATATCATATTTTCCTTTGCTTTTTTAGCGTTCCCCATTCTTTGTTTTTATTCTGGTACTATTTATCCGTGTTTTAGGAGATAACAGATTACTTGGGTTCAGCTTGAAGGTGTGAGTATTAGGGACATTGTATTTTTGTGTATTCTCTAATGACTCACCTCAAGGCAGATCTTTATAACATGGGACAGAATTTGTGGACAAGTCAGCCAAATAGAGGTTAATTACAGTATTGTCCAGGAAAAATCATAACAGTAATTTGTAACAGTAAAATAGTACAGACTCTAGATTTCTTATCAGTCTTATACAAAATCATTTTCTAATGTTTAAACAATGCTCTTCAAAATGTTAGAAGGAAATTTCCAAGACCATTTAATTCATTGATCTCCCACATTCTGTTAAATCATACTGAGTGTGTAGTGTTTTTTTTTCTCTTGTTTTGCGTTTCAGAGTTTCCATTTATCAAAAAGATTTACAGTAAATGTCTTTTACGTTTTGGTCAATACTGTAGATTTGTATAAAACTGAATCTTAAAGACAACAGCAGTTAGCATTTAATGTATGACCTCTGCTGAACTGTACTCTTTCTGTGGCGGAATATAAAACTAATTTACATAACAATATCGGACTTGTTAAAGTGATATTTACTGAATAGGTAAAACTCATATTTAGAATGAGGATTTCTGTTAGTATTATACATTCATGAAATCTCATAATGCATAGTATGGTGAGGTTCAATACCTGCAATTTAATCTTTTACAAAAGCTATCACGATAAAAATAGATTTCTTTTAGGTCCTATTCATTATGGGCATAAGGTTACCCTGTATGAAATTGCCAACAATCAGCTATTGAACAGGTAAGGATGAATTTGAGAATTCCATTAAAACCACTGCTATTAATTGTGAATAAACTCATTTCTTCATATATATTCAAGGCCAGATGTATAATAAAGCAGAGTAGGCCTACAGGCACCTTCCATAGAGGGGCACCTGTCACTGCTTATTATAAATACCGGTCAGCTGGTGACCTTAACTAAGATGTCCACCGGCAGTGAAATAACAGCTTTGTGTATGTGCAGTGGGCATCTTTTTTAAGGTTGCCATCAGTATTACGTGTTCATGGCATCCATAGGTTGCCACCTCAGCCATGATTTCCTGGACACTTATGAGTTACACATGCTGCAGGGTATGCAGGGAGGAACATGAATATTGCTGTCCAGGATCTCTGTTCATGTGCTGTCCAGGGGTGTAATTCATGTTTTCCTCTGCACAGCCTGCAGCATGTATAGCTCATAAGTGTCCAGGAAAACATGGCTGAGGTGGCAACCATAGGTATCCGGCTTCCCCCGAGCAGGCGCAATGCTTGTGGTGGCCTTAAAAAAGATGGCTGTCACACATGCACAGTGCCATCTTAGTTAAGGTTGCCAGCACAGCTGTGAAAAATGAGCAGGGGGCATCTGGACTGTGAATCTGGCCCTGGATATATTATGATACTGGAGCAATTCAATGGACAAAATATAAAATATATTCTATTTATAGTGATATTAAACTGTAAATTTCCCATGATGGGCTTGATGAAGCGACTCTTGCAGCAGAGAAATGTGTAGCGGGTCTGCTTTTTAACATCACAGGGTTACTTGTCGTTCCCTTTGGATTTTAACATGTCTTTTTTTTTAATAAACATATAACGGTTATCAAGTTGGAGCAGGACTGAATTTATCCATCCAGCGCTGAAAGTCACAGTGGGTATTATACCCTATAACTCCATTCAGTGAGCTGGGACACTGAGAGATCCCAGTCTCCTTGAATTAGCATGCATGAGTGCTGCTAGATTTGTGAGTACATTTGCAGTAACATCACCTGTGTAAAGTTTGGATACATGTAACAAGGTGCCTTTGTTTTTACAGATTGGAAGTGAAGGGTTGGCATAAGAAGAACAGCCTGTGCTGTACACTGAAAATTGTCTATGACACCATGGACCCCATTTATCAAGCTCCGTAAGGAGCTTGTGGTCCCGTGTTTCTGGCGAGTCTTCAGACTCGCCAGAACCACAGTTATGAAGCAGCGGTCACAAAGTACGAGTATGATTGGGTTGATTGACACCCCCTGCTGGCGGCCCATTGGCTGTGAGTCTGCAAGGGCGGCGTTGCACCAGCAGCTCTTGTGAGCTGCTGGTGCAATGCTGAATACAGAGAGTGTATTACTCTCCGCATTCAGTGAGGTCTTGCGGACCTGATCCGCACTGTCGGATCAGGTCCGCAAGACCTTTAGTAAATATATATAAAAAAACATTTTTTTTTTCATACTGGTTATAAAGTGTCCCTATCCACCAATATATGACATGGGAGTTGTTCTTATCATTAAATAAACAATCAGTCCCTAGGGTCCAGTTTTAAACATTTATACATGGAGAAAACCAGATGTGGACTGCTTGCCCAATGTGCTTAGTGGGATATGACTGCACCTCACTGATGATGCTCACAGAAGGCTGAAATGATTGTCTGGGGTTGCCATGTTACATGTTTAAAAGAGGATTGCCTGGCATTTCGGGGCTGGACTGACCTTATTAGGAGGGATCAGACTGATACACTTCAGGAACATTTTCCTGTGAAAAGTACAAATTGAGCTAATAGAAGCTGTTCCCAGGTGGTAACTCGCTATAGAACAAGTTACTGAGCTGTTGTCTATTCCTTTTAGAGCACGTCTCTATCTGTATGTATTTGTACTATGACCCTGTGGGGGTCACCCTAAGGGTGATGGGGAAAACCAGATAGGGACTCCTTTCCCAGTGTGCTTAGAGAAATATGGCTGCACCTCACTGACGAGGCACTGACGTCTGGGTTTGCCATGTTCCTTGTTCAGAGGAGAACTGCCTGGTATTTCGGGGCTTGACTGACCTTGTTAGGTTGGATCAGACCGATATACTTCAGGAAAGTTCTCCTCTGTGAAAGCACAATTGGACTAAAGGAAGCTACTCTTAGGTAGTAGTTCTTGTTTGTTCCTGGTAGAGCGTTTCTCTTCCTGTATGCACTTATACATGCATACACTTTCTGTTAGTGACTCACAAACATAAAAATGAAGAAACTTTTTTTTTTAAACATTGGAAACTCTGCTTTCAAATAAAATCTTTAATAAAGCATTTTACAATCTCATCTTTTAGATACTATGAAATAAAGACTTAAAATATCCCTTTAACTAATTTATGGCTGAGTGATCATGAAAAATGAATTTCATATCAATTCATCACGTAAGATTTTCCTATAACTACACAATAATACTTACCCAACTGTATAACACATTTAATTGTTAATGAACTATTTTTCAGCTTAGCTTATTTTATGGAAGCCCTAGAAACTATAAAGATGTTTCCGAGGCTTCCTGAAGGCTACAGTGTAAATTCATTTGATTTTTATTAATAAGCAAGTTTCAAGCCCACTAATTTGAAATATATTATATTTCTTCAGGCATTGCATCTCAGCTTCAAATGGGAAATTCTGAAGTGTTTCAACAGTTCTACTAATTAGCCGCTTCACCAATGCCTGAGTAGGGGCATCATTTGCACGATACAAGAAAATGACCCTGTGATGTGGAAAGGAAAAAAAAAAGGAAAATGCCTTTTCTGAGTAAATGTTTATAAATGAACACAAAAGCATATATGTAAGATATACAGTAATATTTGCTAATGTGTAATACATTTTAATTTAAAAAGACATTAGTCATAAAGATGACTTTGATTTTGAATAGAAGACTTTGCAATACATAAGCATCTTTGGCACAATCTTTGCTCTCTCATCAGATGCGGCAATGCCGACCCTCTGTGCGCAGTAAAGACTCACACTGTAACAGTCATAGCATTGTTTCAAGTTTTAATAGAATTATTTTTATTTACATGCATTAGCAAATAGACTTCTAGTAACATGTATAACTGTTTCATTCGTCTACACACATATGCTGTACATGCTTTGTGCACCTTCATTAAGAGTGCTTAAAAGGACACAAAAATATATCTGTCTTTCTGTCTGTAATTTTTATCTATCTATCAATCAATCAATCTATCAATCAATCTATCATCTATCTATTTATCTATCAATCTATCTATCTATCTATCTATCTATCTGTATCACTCTATACTCATTTGAGTTATGGTGGATATAAAAACATGAGATTAAAATGCTCAATTTCATAAAACTACATCATAGAATTACTGTATAGAATATAAACAAATCTAGGCAAGTATCCCGATTGCTTTTCCCCATAAGTACTCTGTATACATTGTTCACCAAGTAGCAAATCTTCTACTGATGAGAGTTAATAAACTCAAAATAGCTGCCCGGAAGGCTGCACCTTCCCTATAAAGGGGAATTGCTGTGTTGAAGTAAAAAGCATGAAATTTGTATATGTAATTTTCATATCTTACCCAGAGTTCTCTCGTGCATTGGTAACAATGTATACAGAGTACTAGTGGGGATAATTGCCTAGATGTGCTCATTTTCTATACAATAATTGTATGACTCTTACCTATATCGATCAATCAATCTTTCTGTCTCTATATCTATCTGTCTGTCTATCATCTCTCTATCTATCTATCTATCTATCTATCTGTCTGTCTGTCTATCTATCTATCTATCATCTCTCTGTCTCTCTGTCTGTCTATCTATCTATCTATCTATCTGTCTCTCTGTCTGTCTATCATCTATCTATCTATCTATCTATCTATCTATCTATCTATCTATCTATCATCTCTCTGTCGGTCTCTCTGTCTTTCTGTTTATCTGTCTATCTATCTATCAACTCTCTCTCTGTCTGTCTGTCAATCAATCTATCTGTCTCTCTGTCTGTCTATCTATCTATCTATCTATCTATCTATCATCTCTCTGTCGGTCTCTCTGTCTGTCTGTTTATCTGTCTGTCTATCTATCATCTCTCGGTTGGTCTGTCTGTCTGTCTGTCTATCTGTCTATCTATCTATCTATCTATCTATCATCATCTATCTCTATCTATCTATCTATCTGTCTGTCTGTCTGTCTATCTATCATCTCTCTGTCTGTCTCTCTGTCTATCTATCTATCTATCTATCTATTTATCATCTCTCTCTCTATCTATCTATCTGTCTATCTATCTCTCTATCTCTCTATCTCTCTATCTCTCTATCTGTCTTTCTGTCTGTCTATCTATCTAGCTAGCTAGTTAGCTAGCTATCTCTCTATCTCTCTCTCTCTCTGTCTGTATGTCTCTCTCTCTCTCTCTTTCTATCTATCTATCATCTATTTATCTATAAGGCTTGAAATGTATGTATGTGTGTGTTTAACATTTATCCAATTTAGTTAGAGAAACTCAGGACAATTGGAAAGTCCTATTATATTACATGAAAAAGGGACACATTAAATAATAAATGTATTTTGCAAAGAACATTTTACATTTCAATCTCTTTTGCTTATGCCACTTTAGTTACTAATGAATGTTATGCATATATAAAACTATTTTAATGTATCTTTAATAAGGTTAAATACAGGTTATTCTTTATTTTACATTTAAATTTTACAATCGAAGTGAAAGTTTAACGCTTATAATAAATAATTGTAGGCACGTGCATTCAGCAGTTTTGTTTCCCACTAAAGAAGGTGCCCACTTGCGGCATGCAGCTCTAATCTAATTCGTAAAAAGCAACAAAAGTTGCGGTCTCTGCATTCAATAAGCTAGTAAAGATATTTGTAGTTTAAAGCATTCCTTTATTCTATACAAACATTGGGAACATCAAGGGCACAGCCAACAGGTGCTGCAGCTGACGCGTTTCCTGCCTCACGGCAATTCATCAGAGCTGTTTTATCTAATGCAGATTTCTTCTTGATAAAGTGCAAATCCAGATCTTACTGTGTTGCACTTTCACAAGAAGAAATTGGGCACTGAAAAGAGCCAAATGCCTCAAGCAACCCCCTTCTACTTTATTCGGCAGCTAATGGAACGGCTGAGTGCAAATGCCTAAATAATTGTGTTAAAGGGACACTAAACACAAATGTTTTCTTTCATGATTCAGATAGGGCAGCAATTTTAAGCAACTTTCTAATTTACTCCTATTTTCAAATTTTCTTCATTCTCTTTCTATCTTTATTTGAAAAAGAAGGCATCTAAGCTAAGGAGCCAGTCATTTTTTTTTTCAGACCCTGAACAGCACTTTATTGGTGGGTACATTTAGCTACCAATCAGCAAGCACAACTCAGGTCCGGCTTCTAAACTTACTTTCTAGCTTTCTAGATCAATAAATTAATATAAATAACCTTAATTAAAAAATAAATTGGTGTACATTGTAAATTTTTTCTGCTAATCGCATTTCTGTGTAAGAATTCACTGGATAAAAAAACAATTGTGTTATACTAGAAACCTGTACTGTGCTAACCTATTTCTGCCAGAAAAAAAAAAAGATTAATGCAATTAAAATGTAAATAGTGAATACATTTCACATGTTGGAAGTGAAAAATACTTTGTCTTCCTAATGAAAAGATATCAATTTTCTCCACTTTATTCAATAATTTGTGAGTCATTTTTAAAATGGATTAGATTTAGTAGAAAGCTCAGACTCCTGGGGAGAAGCTCTCTATACAGCCGGAAACTTCAGACAAGAGGAAGAGACAACCGTTTAAAAAGCTTCAGATCTATAAAATTGATACAAAATACTATGAGTCTCTAAATGCGAGATCACCCACTGCTTAGGAATAAGAAGCTACCAGAAAAGAATGTGATGCATTGTTCTAAGTTTGACTGAATGTCATGTGTGACAACTCAATTGCACTAATACAATTCTAGACATTTTTTATTAATAAAAGACAGGTCTCTAAAAATTACTGATGTATATGGATACGTGGAATTTGTCCAATACTTTCTAAATAATATAAACACATGTTCTGTCTATCTTTGTGTCTTCCTGCTCTGTCTTTCTATTCTACCCTATCTGTCTTCTGTCCATCTGCTTGTGTGTCTGTCTATCTATCTATCTATCTATCTATCTATCTATCTATCTATCTATCTGTTTATCTATCTATCTATCTATCTATCCATCTGTTTGTGTGTTTGTCTGTCCGTCTGTCTATCTATTTATCTATCTCTGTCTGTCTATCTATCTATCTATCTATCTATCCATCTGTTTGTGTGTCTGTCTGTCTGTCTATCTGCTTGTTTCTTTGTGTTTCTGGCTATTTGTATATCTATCAACTATCTTTCTATCTATCTATCTATCTATTTGTTTGTCTCTCTATCTATCTATCTATCTATCTATCTATCTATCATCTATCTATCAATCTATATCTATCTATCTATCTATCTATCTATCAAGCTATCTATCTATCTATCTATCTATCTATCTATCTACCATAGTGCATACAAAGGGTCAGACATAACAGAATTGATTAGATTTGGTAAATACAGTGTTATTGGACTGCTATAAGCAGAGCAGATTATTTTAATAATACCCCTTCTGTTAGATCATATATACGTTTTGTACATCAGCACTGTATATGTGGGCATTGTATATGTGGGCATTTGTATGTATATATGTATGTATATATAAATATTAGACATGTGGGGGTAATTTACTAATTGTCGGGCGGACATGATTCACTGTAGAGAATCATGTCCGCCTGACATCGCTGAAATGCTTGTGGCATTCGCGGCCAATCGGCCGCTAGCAGGGGGTGTCAATTATCCCGATCGTATCAGATCAGGAAGATTGCGGTAGTTAAGGAGCAGTGGTCTTATGTATATAGTACCAAAAAGCCACCCCTTATTACTGGTGATTTTGTGTGTAAGGAAGGAATATATAGCATCCAACTTCATTTCTGAAATATTCTGGTTTTGAGCTATATCTGGTCATTTTAGCTTTAAAACACTTTTGAAACGCTACTAATTAATATGTTCTTTGTATAATCATAAAGGTTATCAAGGGACATTCTTTTTCCCTTTCAGACAAAAACTGAAGTACTTAGTTACAAAACTATCCTTATAATGCTGCTTGTTAAATCACAAAATGTAAACAAATTAAGCAGCAAGAACACGGTCAATTGTATTTGCAAAAAAACTGCTTTATAATCAGGGACTGAAAGTCAGCTAGGATAATTTATCATTGTCTTGGCAAGCGGGGAGCCGCAGCATTATGTGCTCATTAGGGTGTGAGAGAATTGGAATGCCTTGACCCAAAGATACATTACAGAATGGTCTCAGCCTTTGAAATATATTTTAAACTTTAAAGGCAAAAGAAAGCAAAGATCTAATTAATCACCTTTCTGAGATTTCTTTGGTGATAAGGGAGAGGGTGGGGGAGACAATATTGATGGTGTAAAATCACTAGAGGATAATTCTCACTTGTAAACAGAACCCTGAGTGATCACAAGGACAGCTTATTTTTATTTTATACTCATATGGATCTCTCTGGCATCCTTTTTGTAGAATTGATTCATTAAAGGGACAGCCTACTCCAGAATTTTTATTGTTAAAAAAAGATAGATAATCCCTTTATTACCCATTTCCACTGTTATATCAATATTCTTTTTACCTTTATACAACCAAGAATATCAAGAGAACAAAGCAAATTTGATGATAAAAGTAAATTGGAAAGTTGTTTAAAATTGCATGCCCTATCTGAATCATGAACATTTAATTTTGACTAGACTGTCCCTTTAAGCAAATCAGGTTCATGCAATCATGATACTTCTAGATCAGTTACCCCTAAAATTTGTATTCACAGCTAAAGAGTTTCACATTTCCTTTAAAGGGACATTAAACACTTTGAGTTGGTAATATAAAATGATACATTGTATACAGTATATAAAAAAGTCTGCAATATACTTTCATTATTTATTTTCTTCCCATTTTCCTGTAATTCCATTATGAAATTGTGAGCTTTTCAGTTCCTGTTAGAAATGGTGCAGAACACCGTTATATAACACACAGCCATTGGCTGCACACTCTAGTGACCTATTTATAACTGTCCCTAATTGGCCACAGCAGAGAAGGTAACCTAAGTTACAACATGACAGCTACCATTGTTTTATAGACACTAAAACTTTGAAATTATTTTGACAATATTTAAACAATGAATTAAACTTTAAAAAAATACATCTACGTGTTATTCTCAGACCAATCTTTACGTTGAATGCATTATTCTATCTAGCATTAATGTATTGTTTTATGTCCCTTTAACTCTTATTCTAGACACACATTATACAATGTTAAATTAGGAATGTGGGATTAAAAGGCATAAAATCAGTTTGGATATTTTTGGCCAAATTACAAGTGGAGAGATAATTAACGCTCCGCTTGTGCACTAACTCCTCCAGAAGTAAACTTTTTGCATGCGTTGGGTAGCTCTCATATTAAAAGTTGACAGTAAACAGTTTTTGCTCACCCGACGCACTTAAAAGCCCACCTTAGAATATCGAGCACACAATAACGTATTCCCCCATGGAAGTCAATGGAGCAAAAATGTGGGGAAAAAACACCCTACTCGCGCGAAATTGCCCAATTGCATATTCTCATGTGTGCTAACCTGACATGAAAATATGAAAATTGTACATTCCAATGTTCTTCACATAACAGAATATATTCTATTTATTCATAAATATATATATATATATATATATATATATATATATATATATATAATTTCTCAATGATGATGGTACTCACAGGACTTGATAATAAAGCAATGTTTTATTCATCAAAGCGTTACATCAACATGTCAAAAGGTCAATGTTTCGGCTCAAATATTAAGCTATTTTCAAGACCATCTTAAAGTTTCAATGTTACAGACTCGGCGTCTAAACCATCATTGGAAAGCATGTTGGTACAATATATATGTATGTGTATATATATATATATATGTATATATATATACAGTATATATATATATATATATATATATATATATATATATATATAATAAGAGCAGGTATTGGCGCACCTCAAGACACATGAGACCAAATTATTTCACATATTTTAACTTTTTTCCATTTTTTCCTTAATGCTGCAAAAATTGCCTTCTTATTTTATAGAGTTAGGACCAGTCTTATGTGGGACACCTTGTAAGTGGTGACTGGCTGAGCAGAATATGGCCATATTGTGTGACTAAGATCCCATCTTTATTTAAAAAAAAATTAAAAAATTATGAAATATTAAGAAGGCAATTTTTGCAGCATTAAGGAAAAAATGGAAAAAAGTTAAAATATGTGAAATAATTTGGTCTCATGTGTCTTATTATTATATACATTTTGGTCACTTTGGCAGCACTCCACAATATGTGCATTTAAAAATATATGCTTTTATTAGATGTGCTTAACCATTATTTCTTACTGATTTATCACTGGGGAAACTGACCAAAGCCCTTTTGGTTTGAAGCACTCCACCCAGTTCAGGTGTGTTCCAGACACAGATATTTAACTGTGTGTATATAAAGCCAGAAAACCTCATCCCATGCAGTTTGGATGAGAGGTATAGTATTGTAATGTTGGAATGTTATTTTGGTATATTAGAATTGTATTGGCTAATTTCATAGTGTTAAGAGGTGTTGAGAAGGCATTTTTTTGCAGCATTGGGAAACAAGTTTGAAGTATGTGTAATAACATGTAGCCAGGAAGCCTCATCCCATGCAGACTGGAAGAGAGATTGGAAATTCTATTTTGATATATTAGAATTGTATTCTTGAGCTTAGCTTGGCTAAATTTTATAGAGTTAGGACCAGTCTTATGTGGGACACCTTGTAAGTGGTGACTGGCTGAGCAGAATATGGCCATATTGTGTGACTAAGATCCCATCTTTATTTAATTTTTTTTAAAAAAATTATGAAATATTAAGAAGGCAATTTTTGCAGCATTAAGGAAAAATGGCAAAAAGTTAAAATATGTGAAATAATTTGGTCTCATGTGTCTTGAGGTGCGCCAATACCTGCTCTTATTATTACATACATTTTGGTCACTTTGGCAGCACTCCACAATATGTGCATTTTAAAATATATGCTTTTATTAGATGTGCTTAACCATTATTTCTTACTGATTTATCACTGGGGAAACTGACCAAAGCCCTTTTGGTTTAAAGCACTGCACCCAGTTCAGGTGTGTTCCAGACACAGATATTTAACTGTGTGTATATAAAGCCAGAAAACCTCATACCATGCAGTCTGGATGAGAGGTATAGTATTGTAATGTTGGAATGTTATTTTTGTATATTAGAATTGTATTGGCTAATTTCATAGTGTTAAGAGGTGTTGAGAAGGCAATTTTTTGCAGCATTGGGAAACAAGTTTGAAGTATGTGTAATAACATGTAGCCAGGAAATTGGAAATTCTATTTTGATATATTAGAATTGTATTCTTGAGCTTAGCTTGGCTAAATTTTATAGAGTTAGGACCAGTCTATGTGGGAATATTTTTAATACGGAATCCCCGTGGTATTAACTTTTTCCGGTAATAGTCCGACAAATAGCTGCCATGCAGTTTTAAGTCAATTTCTTTCTTCTTTTATTTCAGGAGTGTCAGAAAAATTGAACTACTCGAATAAGTACTGGGTTGTGTATCTTCCTCCTGTTCAAATAATATGCGTGCAGCATCAGTGTCTGTGAAGGATAAGGTCTGTGTATCCTCAATGCCAGTGTCTGTATCCATCAGGCTGTACCAAAGTGCAAAGTGCCGTGCAGAGTAGTGAAAAAATAAAATAACCACAAAACTGTGGTTTACAAAATAGAGAAAAAAATCTGTTGAGGAGAACCTTACTGAGGGAGGCAATCTAAAAATTGTGGGTGCTGCAATGGTTAATAATATATAATGTGTAGAGAGCACTCTCACTAACAAAGTTCTTTCGTGCCAGGGTGCCAGCAGGTAAATATGCAAGGTAAAGGAAGGCACTCACTGGTCTTTTCATCAAGTGTTTATTATCAAGCGTGACGTTTCGGGGACACACTCCCCTTCCTCAGACAAGCACAAACCAAAAAATGACTGAAAATATAAAGCCAAACAAGTCCCTCCCCCAGTGAAAATTGCGCCAAAAATGGTTGCCATAGTGATCCTCAACAACACAGAAATCCCTAATGAATTTCACATATATTGCAAGTGTTAGCCGCTGCTCATCATGCAGACGGTACATTTTAAACACACAAATATAAATAAAACATATAGTGAATATATCAAATTGTGAATAAATCAAAGAAGATATATCAAGCATAATCTTATGTGTACCATATTATAACAAAGTGTAGAATATGCAGAAAGAGCACATATTAAGCATATTCCTATATATACCATGCTGTAGTAAAATCTACCAGTGTTATAAATCCCCATGTGTCCCCTAACACTTATACTGAATCTATGTGTATGGTGTGTTGTTGTGAAATATCCACTAATATGTTATGCACTAGTGATCTATCTGCACATGTATATATATATATATATATATATATATATATATATATATATATATATATATATATATATACACACACATAGACATACATATACATACATACATGTATATATACACATACACATACATAATATATATATACATACACACATATGCCCATATGTATACACCAACAGCCCAATGCACACAATACACTTGTGAAGGCAAACTCTAATGGAATAAAGTACATAATCAATAAACTTTATATCACAGTTACAACTACCAGCAGTAACAGACAGAATCGTCAATCCTTATTGTAGACTTAAAGGGTACTGGAAACGCCCAAATTATAGTACATGTTCTTAGGAGTGGGATACTACGTTACTATTGACCACCCTTAGGCAACTAGAGAATCATGTTATTAACGTTCAGTGTACAGAATGCTAAATAATATATATCACAGTACCTGAATAAGCTCCTGTCCCATAATGGCGAACAGTTTGTGTGAGACGCACACACACACACAGCTCTGTGTGATGACGTCATAGGCCGACTGGCTCCACAGGGTACATGGTTGCCACAGTAACGGTGCGCAACAAAGCGAGTAATACAAATGTTAATGTACAGCCCATGCCATCACAAGCTCTTAGCAACAGATTCACAATGTGAAGCTACTATGTGTCTAATGGAATGTGTGGGTGTATGACCCAGAGAGGACCAAACTAGGCAGCAACAATTTTTAAAGCAATAGCACCAACGTAGAGGCAAAATAAATACATAGGTAAAGTAGCCAAACGGCCTCACTTATGCTACCCCATGAGAAAAATGAGGAAAAATGAGAGAAGAAATAAAGTACAATAAAAAGAAAAAGAAATAGAAAAAGGGGACAAAATAAATAAGAAAATGCAAAGGGGAGAAAATAAATAAATAAAAATAAATAAATAAAAAACAAAATATAAATGAATAAAAATGGGAAAAAATTATATAAAATAAAAAGAATAAAAGGAGAATAAAGAGGAAAATTAAAATGAATAAACTAAATATGAAGGACCAAATAAAAGAGACAATAAAATAAAATAAATTAAAGAAATAAGTAAAATAAAATAAAATAAAATAAATTGAAATGAAATAAATCATTCAAATGTAAAAAATAGAACAAAAGAATAAGACGAAAAGAAAGAAAAAGGGAAAAGCAAGGTAAAAAATAGAAGAGAGAAATAGATGGCAGAAAAGAAAACGCCCCATCAACCAAAAAAGGAAAAAGAAGAGCACATGCGAAGAAATAAAAAGTAAGAAGAAAAAAGATAGGAGAAGGAAAAAGTAGAATAAAGAATGGATCATCAACTCTCATAGGTCTTGTCAAGTAGGTATTAGGTTCATCTGCACCATGGTTCTATTAAACCAAGCTTCTTCAAAGTCGTCCACTTTACTTCAGCAAAATAACTCAATTATAGGAAACAGTGCCAGTCCAAGTTCACATTCAATCCCCTCGGACGTATAGTGTTCAATCTGAATATCCACTTGGATTCTAAGTTGCAATAATCTATTGTCCCTGTCACCACCCCTTGGGGGGATGGGAACATGGTCAATAATCTTGAATCTTAAATCTTGTACACTGTGTCCACTGCTGGCGAAGTGATATGCCACCGGTTGGTCACTCCCGTGATTTTTAATAGCTGTCCTAATAGCTGATCGGTGGTTGGCCATGCGGGTACGGACATCATCCACTGTTTTCCCCACATAGAACAAACCACATGGACAGTTGATGAGATAGACCACGTAGGTTGTGGTGCAGGTAAGGTAGAACTGAATTTTGTAAGTTAAATTCGTGTCTGGGTGGCGGAATGTGGCCCCAGGGATCATTGAATGACAGGTAGTGCATCCGATACAGCGGTAGCATCCTTTCTTACTAGAGGATAGCCAGGTCTTTCTGTCATAACAATGTTTAGGGTCTGTCACCACCAGTTGGTCCCTCAAATTCCGGTTTCTCTTGAACCCCAATCTGGGACTCCCCCATTCGCCAAACGGTAGACTAGTATCATCCTTAATGATGTGCCAGTGAGTCCTTAGACAATGTCCTATGTTCTTTGTATCTGGGCAGTATTTGGTTACGAATGTCATCCTTTTAGTGTCGTCCCTCTCAACACTCTTGTTGGGATCATCCTGTTCCCTCATACATTCTATGAGATAATCCCATTTATAACCTCTTGCCAGGAATTTCTTTGCCATGTCTTGGAGCTGTGTCTTCATGACTTCAGTGTTGCTGTTATTTCTGTTTACCCTTGACATCGGGCTCCGGGGTATGGCCTTGAGCAAAGATGTTGGATGGCAGCTGTGTGCGTGTAATACAGAATTCCTGTCTGTAGGTTTCTGATACAGCGTTGTTCCTACTATCATGCCGTCTCTAAAGATGCATAGATCTAGAAATTCCACCTTTTCTTCACTGCAACACATTTTAAACTGGATAGGGTGATTCAATCCATTTAATTGATCAAACCATTTCTGTAAAGATTCCCTTGTGCCGCCCCACACGATGAACAAGTCATCTATGTAGCGTTGGTACACAATTACTTCTTCCATCTGGAACACCCTCATGATCTCTTCTTCATAATGTTCCATATAAAGGTTCGCAAATGAGGGGGCAACGTTCGAACCCATAGCGGTTCCCTTTATTTGGCAATAGTACGAATTCTCGAACCTGAAGTAGTTCAGCCTGAGGCTTAACTCTAGAATCTGTAGTAGATAGTGTGCTGGAGGACCCACATACGGGTATCTGCTCAAGGTTTTTGCTACCATTCTGATGCCCTCTTGTTGGGGTATAACCGTATATAGGCTATTAACATCTGCCGTCACCAGAATCCACTTGTCATCCATCCTCAGATCTTTTAATTTCTCAATGAGATCAATAGAGTCCCTAACATACGATCTCATATTCTTGACAAATGGTTGTAGAAAGAAATCAACCAATTGGGATAGTTGTGATGTGATCGAACCCCGGGCAGAGACGATGGGGCCTAGTTATCAAGCTGTCAACCTCAAATACGCTGGAATTCCGCAGCGTATTTGTGGCGAGGCTGATTCGCCTTAGTTATCAAAGGCTAGAGACCGGCAAAAGTAGAATTCTTTTGGGCATGCCCCACAAATGGCCCTTTTAAGGGCTGGTAAGGTAAAAGAGCTTTGAACTTTTTTAATTTAGAATAGGGTAGGGCATTTTTTTATTTGGGGGGGGGGTTTGTTATTTTATTAGGGGGCTTAGATTAGGTGTAAGTAGCTTAAAATTGTTGTAATATTTTTAAAATGTTTGTAACTTATTTTTTTATTTTTTGTAACTTAGCTTTTTTATTTTTTGTACTTTAGTTAGTTTATGTAATTGTATTTAATTGTAGTTATTTTTAGGTAATTTATTTAATTAATTTAATTATAGTGTAGTGTTAGGTTTAATTGTAACTTAGGTTAAGATTTATTTTACAGGTAATTTTGTATTTCTTTTAGCTAGGTAGTTATTAAATAGTTAATAATTATTTAATAACTATTCTAACTAGCTAAAATAAATACAAAGTTACCTGTAAAATAAATATAAATCCTAAGATAGCTACAATGTAATTATTAATTATATTGCAGCATTATTAGTTTTTTTTTTTAAAGGTAAGTATTTAGTTTTAAATAGGATTAATTTAGTTCATAATTGAAATATTATTTAGATTTATTTAATTAATATTTAAGTTAGGGGGTGTTAGGGTTAGTGTTAGACTTAGGTTTAGGGGTTAATAATTTTATTACAGTGGCGGCGGTGTAGTGGGGGACAGGATAGGGGTTAATAAATTTATTATAGGTGGTGACGGTGTAGGGGGGGCAGGATAGGGGTTAATAAATTTAATATAGGTTGCGGTGGGGTCAGAGAGCGGCGGTTTAGGGGTTAAACTATTTATTTAGTTGCGGCGAGGTGCGGGATCAGCAGGATAGGGGTCAATAACTTTATTATAGAGTGCGACGGTATAGGGGGGCAGGATAGGGGTTACTAGGTATAATGTAGGTGTCAGTGGGCTCCGGGAGTGGCAGTTTAGGGGTTAATACATTTATAAGAGTTGCGGCGGGGTCTAGGAGTGGTGGTTTAGGAGTTAATACATTTATAAGAGTTGGGGCAGGGTCTAGGAGCGGCGGTTTAGGGGTTAGTAACTTTATTGAGTTGCGGGGGGCTCCGGGGGTGCCGGTATACGGGGTAGAACAGTGTAGTTTAGTGTGGGTGCTTAGTGACAGGCTAGCAAGAAAGCTGTAAAAAAGCCGAAGAGCAGCGAGATCGGATGAGTGATAACTCTCACAGTCCGCTGCTTATCGCCCCGTACTTGGTGCGTGGCTTTTTGACAACTTTTTTGATAACTTAGGCGAATTTTTGCAAGTCCGCGGCGGCGATGTGAGGCGAGCTTAGGCGGGCGTATTGGGCCGGCAAAGGCAGGTAAAATAGACACGTTGATAACTACCCCCCGATGGGTCTCCCTGGTGGGTGTGATAGATTTTTGTGCACCTTCGGCAGGGTGTACAGTATCGGACATATAGGATATTCAGTAATCAAGAACTCACCAATTTTTTCATCAATAAAACCTTGCATGACACCTTCCTTAACCAAGGTTTCAATTTCCTTCTGAAATTCCTTGGTTGGGTTTCTTTGTAGTAGTTTATAGGTTGTGGTGTCACTCAATTGCTCCTTGATCTCGGATTGGTAATATGAGTAATTCATGATACAGTCGTACCCCCTTTATCTGCTGGACGAATGATAATCTTAGGGTCTGTGGCCAACGTCTTAACTGATACAAATTCATCTTTTGTCAAATTATTCCTAAATCTTGGTTTAGGTGCCCCAGCAATATCCGTATTCACCAGACGTGAGTGTATTTTAATGCTGGGATTGTAGCTGGTCGGATCAAATTTACTGGCTTTACGAAATGGAGTACCCATATCTGGGTTCATACTGTTGCTGAAATACTCCTTAAGTCTCAAAGACCGCTGGAATTTCTGTTGGCCAATCCACAAGTCAAAAGGATCACTATTTTTCGTGGGTACAAAGTTGAGTCCTTTGTTCAGTTGTTGGATTTCAGATTCTGTCAGGACACGATCACTGATATTTATGATTAAGTTGTTACTTGTTAGTGTCTCGGTGGATGTTAGTGGGGGAATGGTGGTCTGCCTCTGACCGCCTCTTCTTGGATGTGGCCTCCTCTTCCCCTGATGGCTGATCGGGTGGTTACCCCTAAAAAAGGCTGCTGTTGTCGATTACCTCTATAAGATCTTGTATTCTCTGTGATGTGTGCCCCTGTTAAGGCTGTGGGGTGTCTGAGTCCGTAACTGAGCTGGTGTCTACAGTCTGGAGATTCCTTCTGGTGTATTGTCTGAATCTCCTCTGTCTTCTGGGTCGGTAACCCCTATTATCTCCGTCTCCAACTGTCAGCCACCTGTAAACACGTTTCTCTTCATGATCTTCTGTCACTGATGTGAACTTCCTATTCTTAAAGGAAATCAGGGCTTCTTTATATTCCTTAAGTTGTGTTTGTAGTTGACTTAGCCAGTCCGAGCTGGTATCATTGATTAATTTCTGTGTGTTGGTGCTCTCGTAATCCAATACGTCTTGCTTGATCTTCTCTAGTTGTGTTCTCATTTCTTCCGTTACTAGAAGGATGAGATCTAAGGAGCACTTATTTAAAATAGCACACCGCCTCTTGCAAAATTCTGTACTGGTTCTCCCAATCGTGGGAATATTTTTAATACGGAATCCCCGTGGTATTAACTTTTTCCGGTAATAGTCCGACAAATAGCTGCCATGCAGTTTTAAGTCGATTTCTTTCTTCTTTTATTTCAGGAGTGTCAGAAAAATTGAACTACTCGAATAAGTACTGGGTTGTGTATCTTCCTCCTGTTCAAATAATATGCGTGCAGCATCAGTGTCTGTGAAGGATAAGGTCTGTGTATCCTCAATGCCAGTGTCTGTATCCATCAGGCTGTACCAAAGTGCAAAGTGCCGTGCAGAGTAGTGAAAAAATAAAATAACCACAAAACTGTGGTTTACAAAATAGAGAAAAAAATCTGTTGAGGAGAACCTTACTGAGGGAGGCAATCTAAAAATTGTGGGTGCTGCAATGGTTAATAATATATAATGTGTAGAGAGCACTCCCACTAACAAAGTTCTTTCGTGCCAGGGTGCCAGCAGGTAAATATGCAAGGTAAAGGAAGGCATTCACTGGTCTTTTCATCAAGTGTTTATTATCAAGCGTGACGTTTCGGGGACACACTCCCCTTCCTCAGACAAGCACAAACCAAAAAATGACTGAAAATATAAAGCCAAACAAGTCCCTCCCCCAGTGAAAATTGTGCCAAAAATGGTTGCCATAGTGATCCTCAACAACACAGAAATCCCTAATGAATTTCACATATATTGCAAGTGTTAGCCGCTGCTCATCATGCAGACGGTACATTTTAAACACACAAATATAAATAAAACATATAGTGAATATATCAAATCGTTAATAAATCAAAGAAGATATATCAGCATAATCTTATGTGTACCATATTATAACAAAGTGTAGAATATGCAGAAAGAGCACATATTAAGCATATTCCTATATATGCCATGCTGTAGTAAAATCTACCAGTGTTATAAATCCCCATGTGTCCCCTAACACTTATACTGAATCTATGTGTATGGTGTGTTGTTGTGAAATATCCACTAATATGTTATGCACTAGTGATACACATATACATACATATACATACATACGTGTATATATACACATACACATACATAATATATATACATACACACATATGCCCATATGTATACACCAACAGCCCAATGCACACAATACACATGTGAAGGCAAACTCTAATGGAATAAAGTACATAATCAATAAACTTTATATCACAGTTACAACTACCAGCAGTAACAGACAGAATCGTCAATCCTTATTGTAGACTTAAAGGGTACTGGATACGCCCAAATTATAGTACATGTTCTTAGGAGTGGGATACTACGTTACTATTGACCACCCTTAGGCAACTAGAGAATCATGTTATTAACGTTCAGTGTACAGAATGCTAAATAATATATATCACAGTACCTGAATAAGCTCCTGTCCCATAATGGCGAACAGTTTGTGTGAGACGCACACACACACAGCTCTGTGTGATGACGTCATAGGCCGACTGGCTCCACAGGGTACATGGTTGCCACAGTAACGGTGCGCAACAAAGCGAGTAATACAAATGTTAATGTACAGCCCATGCCATCACAAGCTCTTAGCAACAGATTCACAATGTGAAGCTACTATGTGTCTAATGGAATGTGTGGGTGTATGACCCAGAGAGGACCAAACTAGGCAGCAACATTTTTTAAAGCAATAGCACCAACGTAGAGGCAAAATAAATACATAGGTAAAGTAGCCAAACGGCCTCACTTATGCTACCCCATGAGAAAAATGAGGAAAAATGAGAGAAGAAATAAAGTACAATAAAAAGAAAAGAGGACCAAACTAGGCAGCATATATATATATATATAAAAACATGATTATATATAGGCGTAGATATATACAGATATATATAGGAATGTCTATTTATAAATGCATAAAACATATTCTGCTATATGCAGAACATTGTAATGTGAAATATTTACAGTGGATAGTTAAAACCTTTATTAAATATGAATATTTCATAAATATGATTTTACATGTTTTCATCTACTTAACCGCAAAGGTCTCCAATGCACTTATATATATAGCATATATGTCTATATATGTATACATATGTATTAATATGCTTATATTCATCTCCAAATACATATATACACATATAAATACATAAATACATATGTACACATATAAATACATACATACATATGTACACATATAAATACATAAATACATATGTACGCATATAAATAAATATATACACCTATAAATACATAAATACATATGTACACATATAAATATATAAATACACATATAAATACATATATACACATATAAATACATAAATACATATATACACATATGTACAGTATTTCACAAAAGTGAGTACACCCCTCACATTTTTGTAAATATTTTTTTACATCTTTTCATGTGACAACACTGAAGACATGACACTTAGCTACAATGTAAAGTAGTGAGTGTAAAGCCTGTATAATAGTGTAAATTTGCTGTCCCCTCAAAATAACTCAACACACAGCCATTAATATCTAAAGCGTTGGCAACAAAAGTGAGTACACCCCTAAATGGAAATGTCCAAATTGGTCCCAAAGTGTCAATATTTTGTGTGGCCACCATTTTTTTCCAGCAACACCTTAACCCTCTTGGACATGGAGTTCACCAGAGCTTCACAGGTTGCCACTAGAGTCCTCTTCCACTCCTCCATGACGACATCACGGAGCTGGTGGATGTTAGAGACTTTGCACTCCCCCACCTTCCGTTTGAGGATGCCCCACAGATGCTCAATAGGGTTTAGGTCTGGAAACATGCTTGGCTAGTCCATCACCTTTACCCTCAGCTTCTTTAGCAAGGCAGTGGTTGTCTTGGAGGTGTGTTTGGGGTTGTTATCATGTTGGAATATTGCCCTGCGGCCCAGTCTCTGAAGGGAGGGGATCATGCTCTCCTTCAGTATGTCACAGTACATGTTGGCATTCATGGTTCCCTCAATGAACTGTAGCTCCCCAGTGCTGGCAGCACTCATGCAGGCCCAGACCATGACACTCCCACCATTATGCTTGACTGTAGGCAAGACACACTTGTCTTTGTACTCCTCACCTGGTTGTCGCCACACACGCTTGACACCATCTGAACCAAATAAGTTTATCTTGTTCTCGTCAGACCACAGGACATGGTTCCAATAATCTATGTTCTTAGTCTGCTTGTCTTCAGCAAGCTGTTTGCAGGCTTTCTTGTGCATCATCTTTAGAAGAGGCTTCCTTCTGGGACTAATTTGATGAAGTGTGCTGCGTATGGTCTGAGCACTGACAGACTGACCCCCCCCCCCACCCCTTCAACCTCTGCAGCAATGCTGGCATCACTCATATGTCAATTTCCAAAAGACAACCTCTGGATATGACGCTGAGCATGTGCACTCAACTTCTTTGGTCGACCATGACGAGGCCTGTTCTGAGTGGAACCTGTCCTGTGAAACTGCTGTATGGTCTTGCCCATCGTGCTGCAGCTCAGTTTCAGGGTCTTGACAATCTTCTTATAGCCTAGGCCATCTTTATGTAGAGCAACAATTATTTTTTTCAGATTCTCAGAGAGTTCTTTGCTATGAGGTGCCATGTTGAACTTCCAGTGACCAGTATGAGAGAGTGTGAGAGCGATAACACCAAATTTAACATACCTGCTCCCCATTCACACCTAAGACCTTGTAACACTAACGAGTCACATGACACCAGGGAGGGAAAATGGCTAATTGGGCCCAAATTGGACATTTCCACTTAGGGGTGTACTCACTTTTGTTGCCAATGGTTTAGACAATAATGACTGTGTGTTGAGTTATTTTGAGGGGACAGCAAATTTACACTCTTATACAGGCTGTATACTCATTACTTTACATTGTAGCAAAGTGTCATTTCTTCAGTGTTGTTACATGAAAAGATATAATAAAATATTTACAAAAATGTGAGTGGTGTACTTACTTTTGTGAGATACTGTAAACACATATAAAGTAATTTGCCTGCCTTTTTTGTGCAGTTTTTCTGTGTGTAACTGTACTGTGTAATGTATATTTATTAGATAGTGTTATTATGTGTGTAACTGTACTGTGTAATGTATTGTTATTAGATAGTGTTATTATGTGTGTAACTGTACTGTATAATGTATATTTATTAGATAGTGTTAATATGTGTGTAACTGTACTGTGTAATGTATATTTATTAGATAGTGTTATTATGAGTGTAACTGTAATGTATAATGTATATTTATTAGATAGTGTTAATATGTGTGTAACTGTACTGTGTAATGTATATTTATTAGATAGTGTTATTATGAGTGTAACTCGGAGAGCTTGTAAGGATAAAAATAATTCTGTAATAACTTCAATAAAAAATGTTACATAGAGAACTGGAACAGAAAGCAGGTGAGCGAAAACACAAATGACTTACGCGTTTCGACTGAGCGCCGTATTCATAGCTCAGCCAACACATGAATCTATCTACTCCTCTGTTTACTTGCAGACTAAAAAGAGAGCTTCTTGCTATGAAATCACTGATATACACCTAGATTACAAGTTTTGCACTAAATAGGCTGCTAAACAAATGCAACAACAGTTGCGTTACTTCACCCCCCATAGTGCTGCCATTACGAGTTACTGAAAAGCCTCCTTGTGCATGCAATATGGTGACATTAAGCTCCATACGGCACAAAATCCAAGGGCTAGTTGACATGTCCGTGCATGCTTTCCCCCATAGACATCAATGGGGAGAGAGTGTTAGAAAAAAACCTGAAGTGCGGAATGATGTCTATGAAGAAAAGAAAGTTACATTTAAACCTTACACTGTAACATAAACCCAGAGTCTAAGCACCCCTAATCTGCCACCGCGACTCCTAAATACAGTTATTAACCCCTAATCTGCTGCTCCTGACATCGCCGCCACTAACAAAAATTATTAACCCCTATTCCGCCGCTCCCGACATCGCCGATACATAATAAAGTTATTAACCCCTATTCTGCCGCTCCACGACATCGCCGCCACTATAATAAAGTTATTAACCCCTAATCTGCCGCCCACAACATCGCCAACACTAATAAAAGCTATTAACCCATAATCTGCCGCTCCTCGACAATGCAGCCACTATAATAAAGTTATTAACCCCTAAACCGCTAGCCCCCCACATCGCAAAACACTAAATTAAACTATTAACCCCTAAACCTAACACCCCCCTAACTTTAAATTAAAATTACAATATAAGTATATTTAAATAAATAAAAACTTACCTGTGAAATAAAAATAACCCTAACATTAAACTATAAATTAATCTAACCTTACTATTCTAATAAAATAAAAAATATTACTAATTAAAATATCTAAATTACAATTTTTAAAAAAAACTAACTCTAAGAAAAAAATGTAAAAATCTAAATTACAAAAAAAAAAAAAAAAAATACTACGAAAAATTTAAAAAATGTAAGTTTACCAAAAATAATAAGGCTAAAATTCCTGCGGTATAGCTATACAGACACGACTCAAAATTTGCCTTCCTGGCCATTACGCTGAAATTGCCATTTTTTCAGTGTTAAAAGTTGCAACCTAGGTGATAAAGATTACGACTGTTACTACTGAATATTTATTCACTGTAAGCTGAACTTGCCTTCTTGGTGTGTAAACAAGTTATCTTTTATTTTACTTAGGTGTCAAGTTATTAAACTGGGGGGAGCCCATGCTGTTGTCGTATATTTTAGGGTATTGTGTCCCTTTATTCTCATGGGATTAGTTGTTTTCACAAGCTATATATTATTATGACATTGTCAGTGTTTCACACCATCTTGATGCAAATTTACACATCATGATCATTTCAGGTCATGATTGATAAAGCACTTTTTTCTTCTATTTTTCCTTAAGCTTATTTTGTGTCTTTCTCCGTGCCCACACATTGTTATTTTACTCTGCTCTGGATGTGCTCTTCTAAATTTGATGTTTTCATGAAAATAGATATCAAATGTAATATGTCAGACCGATATGTTTAAAAATGTCTCTATAATGATCCAAAAGACCATCACAAAAACCCCACCTTTCCATATAAGTAAGATCAGATGGGGTACTGACCTGCATATATAGCATCCCATGACTGCCGTGGTCTAACTGTTCTCGCCCTGTCCTCTTTGTGGGGAGGTGGCAGACAAATACGTTCCTGGCTGAAACTTGTCTCTTGTTTTTGAGCTTGACTAGTGGGCTCTGATTCGCCTGCTGATTCTGCTTATGACCAAGGCTATTTTTCCCAGTGCTAGTTTTTGAATTCTAGGTTGGGTTTAATTTTTTAAGACTGATTTCAGTGAATGACCACAGCTTGTTTTTATTACTCTTTTGAAGTTCCCAGTGACCTGAATATTCAGGTATTTACCATTCTACGTCTATCTTTGTCTTACTGCCTGGCTTGTCCATACAACACTCCAGGGTTTTTGTTTTTAGGCTATTTAGTTTAACCTTAATCTGTAGGTGTAAATGTGACCGGTATTCACATATTTGGCTGGAGCAGGAATAAATGGAATTCCTGTGAAAAGAAAATACTTTCTTAGCCTCACATCATCTATAAAACCAAGTCTAGTAAAGAGTTATTTAAATTATAGCAGATTTTTTTAGCCTCAAGATTGAATTGAATTTTATAAGAGTATGAATGATAAATCTGAAGACTTGAATAATATAATCAGCTACTTAAATAGGTCTTGTACAGCAAAAAAAATAAAAATATTGCACTAATGATTTTTTTTTCTTCAAATCTTCATTGTGTGTTAGAGCATCTCAGATGTTGTATAATGAACCTGCTGTTCATTGCTTTATTTTGGCAGTATACAAACCCTGATAAATTAAAAAATAATATAAAACTCTATCTATCAAGCTGTCAAACGCAAATATGCCGGAATTCTGCAGCGTCATTGTAGCGAGCTTGATCCGACCTAGTTATCAAAGCCTACAGACTGGCAAATGTTGAAATTTGTGACGTAACATACGATCCGCCGGTCTCAAGCAGCTTACGTCATTACAGATGTTCTGAATACACATTCGGCTCTATTTGAATCTTTTTCCAAGTTATCAAACTTTTAACAAGAATGCTGGCGGCTATTACGGCCCAGCACACCTGGTTTTCAATCCGTCACCCTGGAGGCTGCGGATGCAATAGAAATCAATGGGAGTCTGAAAGCAGCGATGCTGCCAGATATCCCATTGATTTCTATGGTTGAAAACAAGTTACGTTTACACCTAACACCCTAACATAAACCCTGAGGCTAAACACCCCTAATCTGCTGCCCCAACATTGCTGCAACCTAAATAAAGTTATTAACCCCTATTCCACCGCTCCCTGACACCGCCAGCTTTAAATAAAGTTATTAACCCCTAAACCTCTGGCCTCCCACATCACTACCACTAACTAAACATATTACCCCTAAACCGTCAGCCCCCCACATCACCAAAAAATAAATTAAGCTATTAACCCCTTAACCTAACAACTAAATTTTAAATTAAAATTACATTCCTATCTTCAAATAAATTTAAGCTTACCTGTAGAATTAAAATAAACTATATTAAACTATAAATTAACCTACCCTAACTATTATCCTACAATTAAATTAAACTACCAATTAAATAAAATAAAATACATATTAAAAAACTTAACCCTACTCAAATTAATTAAATATACAATTAAACATTATTAAAATTACTAAATTACAGAAAAAAATCCACTAAGTTACAAAAACAAACTTTAAATTACAAAAAATAAAAAAACACATTATCAAAAATAAAAAAGAATTACACCTAATCTAATAGCCCTATCAAAATAAAAAAGCCCCCCAAATAACCCCCCCTAGCCTAAAATAAACTACCAATGGCCCTTAAAAGGAATTAGCTCTTTTACCTGTAAAAAAAATACAAACACCCCCCCAACAGTAAAACCAACCCCCCCAAATAAAAAACCTATCTAAAATAATCTAAGCTCCCCATTGCCCTGAAAAAGGGCATTTGTTGCCCTTAAAAGGGCATTTAGCTCTTTTACATGCCCAGACCCTAATGTAAAAATAAAACCCACCCAAAAAACCCTTAAATAAATCTAACACTGATCAGCCAATAGGATTAGAGCTGCTAAAATCCTATTGGCTGTTCCAATTAGCCAATTGGATTTGAGCCGCTCTCATCCTATTGGCTGTTCCAACCAGCCAATAGGATGAGATCTCAATCCTATTGGCTGATTGGAACAGCCAATAGGATTTTAGCAGCTCTAATCCTATTGGCTGATTTAAACCTTTCAGCCAATAGGAATGCAAGGGACGCCAGTTTAAATTTATTTGAAGATAGGGATGCTGTAATTTTAATTTTAAAGGTTGTTAGGTTTAGGGTTTAATAGCTTAATTTATTTTTTGGCGATGCGGGGGGCTGACGGTTTAGGGGTTAATAGGTTTAGTTAATGGTAGTGATGTGGGAAGCCAGAGGTTTAGGGGTTAATAACTTTATTTAGGTTGTGGCGGAGTCGGGGAGCGGCGGGATAGGGGTAAATAACTTTATTTAGGTTTGCGGCTGGGTTGGGGAGAGGCAGGATAGGGGTTAATAACTTTATTTAGGTTGCGGCGGTGTTGTGGAGCGGCGGGATAAGGGTTAAACATTTTAGTAAAGTGGCGGCGTTTAGTGACAGGGTATAAATAAAGTTGGGAAAAAGCCGAATAGATGTGAGATTGATGACTGCTAGTTAACAACAGTCCGATGTTCATCACCCCGCACTTGGTGCGCATCTTTTTGTCGGCTTTTTTTTATAAATAAGGAGAGCGTATTGAGATACGCAGCCGCGATGTTAGGCGATGTTAGGTGAGCTGATTGGTGCCAGGGACATCAAAAAAGTTGAGGCTAGTGACAAAAAAATCTAATTTAAAGGTATATATTACCCAAATGCTGAAGCTACATGATGATGTAGCCTGATGAAACGGCATTGCAGCTGAGAAACGCGTTGCAAGCATTTTTTTAAGTTTTATTAAAGTTTTATACTTGTCCTACCTTGTTTTTGAGACAATCATTCTCTACTCTATTCCCACTGGATGTTATTATTGGTCCTCTGTTTGTTACCTGGCTCAGAACGATAGTGGCTTGTCCTAAATTCTAACAGCCAATACTCAAGGGATTTTTTTCTCCCGGCTTCCCGAGCAACAGCTGATTCAATCACAGAGAGTCAGCCGAATGGCTCACAAAGTTTCGGCTCGCCTGATATTGCACTGATTGTGCAATTCCGTATGTGAGTATAGGTCCACCGCTACCCGTTGTATGTCAGACTGTGCTTTGGGTATTCTGCACCAAGGGCGTTCTTTTTGTCTTATATTACAGTTACACTCCTTCACTTCATGAGAAGCGCCCGTCACACGTAGCTGTCTGATCCCGAGTGAGTCAGCCGAACGGCTCTGAAGCTTCGGCTTGCCAGATATTGCACTGTTTGTGCATACACACTTGTGAGTATTGATTCATTGTTCTCCGCCTATATCACTCTCGTATCATAGGTTTTTCTGCACCAGAGCGCCTCTTCTTTGTCTTTCTAGGACGGAGTGCACTGTTACCAACATTTTTGGATAGAGCAGCCATCTTCTATGTTCACGGATTGAAGGATCATCATATTGGGACAATCTTGGCATTAATGGACATATACCCTTTCCATATATTTAAGGACTAAGAATAAGTACATTTATCTAATAGTCCTCATATTTTATTTAATTTTTTCACTGTTTTTTCTTTTATATTTTTTATTAATATTATCACAATTTTTTATTTTTATATATTAATTTCCTAGGCACATACCGTTTATCACATCAAGGTTATTTTATATATATATATATATATATATATATATATATATATATATATATATATATATATATTCCTCTATATATTTTATACATATATTATATCACATTAGAATTAGCATTTTATTTGATTGGCTTTTTTTAGGGGAGTTGCATAAAATAGGCGCACCTTATTACATTAGACACACATTTACATCCTCAGTTGTGTGATCTAATTTTTTCTGTTATATACCGACAAGACTTGTAATGGTTACGTTAGGGAAAATGATGCGTTATGGGCCACAACGCTGCTATTTGACTCGTAACGCCAAACACGTAATGTAGCTGAGTGTGAGCAGATCACCGATGATCCTGATTGAATCATGACGGGCAACTGTTTTTCTCTGGGAAATATTTTGCATAAATATGAGAATGCGCTTTGTTTGTACATAAGTTGACCCTTTATTCTTGATGCTTTTAAGTGATTTTATACAGAATACAATCATATTTCAAGGGGGAGCAGCTAAGCTGTGCCTTGATACAACGGATATCCCTTTAATTTCAAGTCACCTTGTATTTTTGTACTAACAGCGTGACCTCCTTCTGCATTCTTGCTTCTTATTTGCCTTATGGGATTTTAAGGTAAGTAAATGTACAGATGAAAGTTTGTACATAACTATTGTGGCAGATGTGGAATACAGTATGCCCTAAATCACGCTCTGCTTAAGGCAAACTGTGCAAAAAATGTGGCAGAAATAATCATTTCATGAAAAGCAGCTGAAGCAAAATCCAATAAAGCAGTGTGCATATACTGCAGGAATGTCTTCCAAATATTTTATCAACTGCTCATAGAATTATACAGCCTTGGCGGAAAGGAAAAACTTGGGAGACATAATGTGCTATGGAATTGAATTGCTTATTTGTGTTTTTACTTATACAAAATATAATAGAATTTTTGTGGCCTTGAAATAGCTAATGGGTTTATTGTTTAATATTCTAAAAACTGCACCTGGCTGCCTGTCAGACTTTAGTGTCCTATCGGTAGTGTCATCAGGGTAAATCTTTATACTACAACATAACACATTTATAAGGCTTCCTTTTCGAAATGAAAACCTTTGCACAGGAAATAAAGATTATAAACCGGCCTCATTTTGCAGCACAAGCCATTCACAAATCTGCCCTCTCTCAGTTTTATGAAATGTTTCAGTTTGTGGGGCCAATCAGAAAGCAGGACACGCATTGCTTTTAATAGAATAAAAAAAGACAAACCCACGTAGCAAAAAAGAGAATGGAGAGCTGTTAAAGGGACATAAAATACCAAATTGTACTTTCATCATTCAGGTAGCGCGTACCATTATTAAAAGGGTTTCCAATTTGCTTCATTCTTATGTTATTCTTTGTTGGAGAGCATACATGGGTAGGGAATATGCACCTGTCTGGGGTACTACATGGTAAAAAAACCACTCCTGCCATCCTGCAAACTGTTGACAATGACATATAGTGCCCCAGGCACGAGCACCTGAGACTATCCACCTGCTTTTCAACAAGGATACAAAGAGAATGAACTAAATTGGAAAACATTAGTGAATTGGATTTTTTGTATTTATTGTATGCCCTATCTGATTCATAAGTCACGTTATGAGTTACATGATAGATTAGAACATTCACACTATGGGCTCCATTTAAGAAGCCGCGGTCATAAAACTGTGACTCCTTAACCTGTCCACCACCTTTTAGGTGACGGATTGAAATCATCCTGATCCAATCCAATCTGGATGATTGACAGCCTCTGATAGAAGCTGATTGGCCCCCAGTGAGTAGGGGCGGCATTGCACAAGCATTTCACTAGAAATGCTTGTGCAATGATAAATGCAGGCAGTGTATGCTGTTGGCATTTAGCAATGTCGAGCGGACGTGATTCGCTATTGCTAAATAGTAATTAACATATTGTAAATTTAACCTTGAAAACTGAAAAATCAGACTGGTCACAATTCTTCTTTCATGGTTAACCATGCCACATTTGCCAGATTAAAAAGTATACAATATTTTTGAAACAGCCTTACAGAAATGATATTCTATAAAATCTACCTTATTATGGGCTAGATTACGAGTGCGCAAGCAATATAGGGTGTTTGGAAGTAGTGTGCATTTTACAAGTTGAAAGTAAGTGCGCTCACTCGAGTGCAACTGAATTTAAAGGGACAGTATACACCAGAATTTTCATTGCTTAAAAAGATAGATAATCCCTTTATTACCCATTCCTCAGTATATAGCATAACCAACACTGTTATATTAATATAAGTTTTACCTCTGTGATTACCTTGTATCTAAGCCTCTGCAGACTGCCCCCTTATCTCAGTGCTTTTTACAGACATGCAGTTTAGTCAATCAGTGCAGATTCCTAAATAACTCCACGGGAGTGTGCATAATGTTATCTATATGACACACATGAACTAGTACTGTCTAACTGTAAAAAACTTTCAAAATGCTCTGAGCTAAGGGGCAATTTTTAACGGTTTAGAAATCAGTTTGAGCCTAGCTAGGCTTAGCTTTTCAAAAATACCACCAAGGAAACACAGTAAATTTAAAGGGACATTAAACCCAATTTTTTTTTTCTTTCATGATTCAGAGAGAATACCATTTTAAACAACTTTCTAAATTACTTCTATTATCTAATTTGCTTCATTCTCTTGATATTCTTTCCTGAAAAGCATATCTAGATAGGCTCAGTAGCTTCTGATTGGTGGCTGCACATTGATGCCTTATGTGATTGGCTCACCCGTGTGCATTGTTATTTTATTTAGCTAAGGATATCTAAAGAATGAAGCAAATTAAATAATAGAACTAAATTGGAATGTTGTTTAAAATTGTATTCTCTGTCTGAATTATGAAAGAAAAAATTTGGGTTTAATGTCCCTTTAATGACAAAAGTCAATTGGAAAGTTGTTTAAAATTGCATGAAAGTCATGAAAGTTTAATTTTGGCTAGACTGTCCCTTTAACTGGCGCTGGGATAGTGCAACCTCAGCGATCTAGTTAACTGTTACATTTGAATAAAAAGTTGCACAAAATACATCAAAATTACATTTAAAAGTACAGTTACACTCATAAAATCATTATCTAATAAAAATGATTGGGGGAAAAAATGTCATTAAAAAGTTATAAGTTCTCAGGTGTTAGGAAAAAAAAAACTGCAAATGGCTTTAACATTGAAACACATACATATACTGTACATGTCTGAATATGTATATGTATATGTCTGCATGTATATATATATATATATATATATACTGTATATGTATATATATATATATTTATATGTGTTTACATATGTATTCATCTATTTATATGTGTATATATGTATTTACAGACATATATACACATATAAACACAACACATATATTTACATATATATAATTGTATTGGAGCCTTTTGCAGTCAAGTAGCTGAAAACTTAAAAAATCATATGTATGAATTATTCATATTTAATAAACGGCTAGATTACGAGTTTTGTGGTATTTGGGGTGCGGTAATAACTTGCACGTTATTGTCACCGCTCACTTCCCTACAGTGCGGGTATTACAGGTTTTCATAAACCCAGCGTTAACAGGCAAGAAGTGAGCGTAGAGCAAAATTGAGCTCCATACGGCACTAAAATACCAGCGCTGCTGAAAGCCGTGGTGAGCTGGTTTTACATGCTTGTGCACGATTTCCCCATAGACATCAATGGGGAGAGCCGGCTGAAAAAAAGTCTAACACCTGCAAAAAAGCAGCGTAAAGCTCCTTAACGCAGCACCATTGATTCTATGGGGAAACAAATTTTATGTTTACACCTAACACCCTAACATGAACCCCGAGTCTAAACACCCCTAATCTTACACTTATTAACCCCTAATCTGCCGCTCCGGACATCGCTGCCACTATAATAAACATATTAACCCCTAAACCTCCGCACTATCTGCCGCCCCTAACATCGCCGCCACCTTAACAGAAAATGTGCAATATGCATCAAAACAAAATTAGACAGGTGCATAAATTTGGGCACCCCCCAACATATTGCATATTGCATCAATATTTAGTAGAGCCTCCTTTAAGCAGAAATAACAGCCTCTAGACGCTTCCTATAGCCTGTAATGAGTGTCTGCATTCTGGATGAAGGTATTTTGGACCATTCCTCCTTGCAAAACATCTCCAGTTCAGTTAGGTTTGATGGTTGCCGAGCATGGACAGCCCGCTTCAAATCACCCAACATATTTTTAATGATATTCAGGTCTGGGGACTGGGATGGCCATTCCAGAACATTGTACTTGTTCCTCTGCATAAATGCCAGAGTAGATTTTGAGCAGTGTTTTGGGTCGTCGTCTTGTTGAAATATCTAGCCCCAACGTAACTTCAACTTTGTGACTAATTCCTCAATATTATTCTCAAGTATCTGCTGATATTGAGTTGAATCCAGGCAACTCACAACTTTAACAAGATTCCCAGTACTGGCACTGGCCACACAGCCCCACAGCATGTTGGAGCATCAACTACATTTTAACGTGGGTAGCAAGTGTCTGTCTTGGAATGCTGTGTTCTTTTGCCGCAATGCATAACGCCCCTTGTTATGACCTAATAACTCCATCTTTGTTTCATCAGTCCACAGCACCTTCTTCCAAAATGAAGCTGGATTGTCCAAATGTGCATTTGCATACCTCAAGCGACTCTGTTTGTGGCGTGGCATCACTCTCCCATACAGCTTCTCCTTGTGCAAAGTGTGCTGAATTGTTGAACGGTGCACAGTGACACCATCTGCAGCAAGATGATGTTGTAGGTCTTTTGAGGTGGTCTGTGGGCTGTTTTTGACCGTTCTCACCATCCTTTGCCTTTGCCCCTCCGATATTTTACTTGGCCTGCCACTTCTGGCCTTAACAAGAACTGTGCATGTTGTCTTCCATTTCCTCACTATGTTCCTCACAGTGGACACTGACAGCTTAAATCTCTGTGATAGATTTTTGTAGCCTTCCCCTAAACCATAATGTTGAACAATATTTGTTTTCAGGTCATTTGAGAGTTTTGAGGCCCCCATGTTGCCACTCTTCAGAGGAGAGTCAAAGAGAAAACAACTTGCAATTGGCCACCTAAAATACCATTTCTCATGATTGGATGCACCTGTCTATGAAGTTCAAGGCTTAATGGGCTCACCAAACCAATTGTGTGTTCCAATTAATCAGTGCTAGGTAGTTACAGGTATTCAAATCAACAAAAAGTGTGCCCAACTGTATGCACCTGTCTAATTTTGTTTTGATGCATATTGCACATTTTCTGTTAATCCAATAAATAAATAAATAAAAAATACATTTTTTTTTTCTCAGCAGGAGCTCAAGCACTATTGCTGGCAGTGGCCGCTGCAACATAGTGACACTACAGGGAGTGCAGAATTATTAGGCAAGTTGTATTTTTGAGGATTAATTTTATTATTGAACAACAACCATGTTCTCAATGAACCCAAAAAACTCATTAATATCAAAGCTGAATAGTTTTGGAAGTAGTTTTTAGTTTGTTTTTAGTTATAGCTATTTGAGGGGGATATCTGTGTGTGAAGGTGACTATTACTGTGCATAATTATTAGGCAACTTAACAAAAAACAAATATATACCCATTTCAATTATTTATTTTTACCAGTGAAACCAATATAACATCTCAACATTCACAAATATACATTTCTGACATTCAAAAACAAAACAAAAACAAATCAGTGACCAATATAGCCACCTTTCTTTGCAAGGACACTCAAAAGCCTGCCATCCATGGATTCTGTCAGTGTTTTGATCTGTTAACCATCAACATTGCGTGCAGCAGCAACCACAGCCTCCCAGACACTGTTCAGAGAGGTGTACTGTTTTCCCTCCTTGTAAATCTCACATTTGATGATAGACCACAGGTTCTCAATGTGGTTCAGATCAGGTGAACAAGGAGGCCATGTCATTAGATTTTCTTCTTTTATACCCTTTCTTGCCAGCCACGCTGTGGAGTACTTGGACGCGTGTGATGGAGCATTGTCCTGCATGAAAATCATGTTTTTCTTGAAGGATGCAGATTTCTTCCTGTACCACTGCTTGAAGAAGGTGTCTTCCAGAAACTGGCAGTAGGACTGGGAGTTGAGCTTGACTCCATCCTCAACCCGAAAAGGCCCCACAAGCTCATCTTTGATGATACCAGCCCAAACCAGTACTCCACCTCCACCTTGCTGGCGTCTGAGTCGGACTGGAGCTCTCTGCCCTTTACCAATCCAGCCACGGGCCCATCCATCTGGCCCATCAAGACTCACTCTCATTTCATCAGTCCATAAAACCTTAGAAAAATCAGTCTTGAGATATTTCTTGGCCCAGTCTTGATGTTTCAGCTTGTGTGTCTTGTTCAGTGGTGGTCGTCTTTCAGCCTTTCTTACCTTGGCCATGTCTCTGAGTATTGCACACCTTGTGCTTTTGGGCACTCCAGTGATGTTGCAGCTCTGAAATATGGCCAAACTGATGGCAAGTGGCATCTTGGCAGCTGCACGCTTGACTTTTCTCAGTTCATGGGCAGTTATTTTGCGCCTTGGTTTTTCCACACGCTTCTTGCGACCCTGTTGACTATTTTGAATGAAACGCTTGATTGTTCGATGATCACGCTTCAGAAGCTTTGCAATTTTAAGAGTGCTGCATCCCTCTGCAAGATATCTCACTATTTTTTACTTTTCTGAGCCTGTCAAGTCCTTCTTTTGACCCATTTTGCCAAAGGAAAGGAAGTTGCCTAATAATTATGCACACCTGATATAGGGTGTTGATGTCATTAGACCACACTCCTTCTCATTACAGAGATGCACATCACCTAATATGCTTAATTGGTAGTAGGCTTTCGAGCCTATACAGCTTGGAGTAAGACAACATGCATAAAGAGGATGATGTGGTCAAAATACTCATTTGCCTAATAATTCTGCACTCCCTGTACATTTGTGTCATTATTGGGCTCTATTTATCAACCTGCGAGGGCAGCATCAGAACCCCAGTGTTTTGCGAGGCTGTAACACTAGCTAAGTAGCAAAAGTCTTATGACGGCTGCTACTTAACGTCTCTGCCACCTAAAGTGTGCTGAATTTTAATCATATTTATCAGATCAGATTGGGATTATTGACAGCCGGACCCAAGAAGGGGATGGTATTTCACAAGAATCTGCTTGTGAAATGATAAATGAAGACAGTGGATGCTGCTCACCGCTAGGCTGGGCAGACGAGGTTCATGACAGTGAACCTCGACTTCCCGCCTGTTGGTAAATGGAGCCCTATATCATACACATGTGTGTGTACACTATAAAACATTATTATATAAAGCTGGCAGATCTGGTAATGGGAGAAGCAGCGTTTGCAAGGTATTGCTTGTGCGGCAGCATAACATGAACCTGCAAAATATTTGTGCTTATTTCTCATCTCTTTAAGTTCTAACGTAAATTAACAAAATGTTGTAAACTCTTAGATGCCAATGTAAATTTGGCTTTGTTGAGGACATGGATTCATCTTCATTCAACACCTTTAAATTCACCATCACTAAACACTAGAAATATTTACCTGGATAGAAACACCACCTCCTCATACATCACTGCAACAAAACATTACTATAACAATGCCAGAACACAGGCAATACTATAGTAAAGAAGGCAATATGCAAATATAGATGGTAAAAAATACCAAAAAAGGTCTCAACATGCAATATTCTTTTTTAAATAACTCACAATATACATACACTATTAATTACACTGTATTACTGTGCATGAGAGAATATTTTAAAACATTTAAAAGATTTTTAAAATCAGTATGTAAATTAGTTGTTGTTTTTTTACTCTCAATGTACATATATTAAAAACTGTCAGCAGCAAACAACTTTAAATTAAAATAAAAGAAAACGTACAAATAAAAAGTATATTTTCCTAGAGAAAAAGAAAAACCTTTATAAAAATTAACAAGATTACACTGTACATAAATTACAAGATAATACTATACATAAAAAAAATACATAAATAAATAAGATATCCAATTCAGTAAGTACTTTTTTATTCTAAATATACAGCTTCACATTCTCAGAAGATACAAAATCTTCTACCTTAAACCATAACGTATTTTTTTTATATAATTTTTTTTCTCTTAATTTACATTACAGATGTATAAAAACAAAATTGTATTCAATATCAGAAAATAAACTATGAAAGTATTATTATTTTTTTCAATCAATAAAAATAAAATTATTGCAATACACAAAATGTTTTTTGCCCTCAAAACCCCCCACAATATCCCAACAGGAAACTAATTATACAATACAATACAATGAATTGGAAAATATTTCTACTATATATGCAGATGAAAATTGTTATATTTATTTGAAAATGCCCATGCTTATAAATTAAATCTTTATTTTTTTTTTAACAATTCTGTTTTGAAATCTAGAAAATATTTAACTCAATTCTTGAAAAGGCATATTCTAACTAAAATTAGGCTTTTAATGCAATCTCTGGGCCTGATTATCATAAACTCTTTGGCTTGGAGAGAAATAGGCCTAGATTACGAGTTTTGCGTTAACAGGGGTGCGGTGCTAACGAGCAGTTTATGCTCACCGCTCACTTAAAGACAGTGCTGGTATTACGGGTTTTTACAAACCCGGTGTTAACCGCAAAAAAGTGAGCGTAGAGCAAAATTTAGCTCCACATCTCACCTCAATACCAGCACTGCTTACGTTAGCGGAGAGCTGGTAAAACGTGCTCGTGCACGATTTCCCCATAGGAATCAATGGGGAGAGCCGGCTGAAAAAAACCTAACACCTGCAAAAAAGCAGCGTAAAGCTCCTAACGCAGCCCCATTGATTCCTATGGGGAAAATACATTTATGTCTACACCTAGCACCCTAACATGAACCCCGAGTCTAAACACCCCTAATCTTACACTTATTAACCCCTTATATGCCGCCCCCAACATCGCCGACACCTGTATTATATTATTAACCCCTAATCTGCCGCTCCGGGCACCGCTGCCACTACATTATACTTATGAACCCCTAATCTGCTGCCCCCAATATCGCCGACACCTACATTATATTTATTAACCCCTAATCTGCCGCCCCCAATGTCGCCGCAACCTAACTATATTTATTAACCCCTAATCTGCCTCCTCCAAAGTCGCCACCACTATAATAAATATATTAACCCCTAAACCTAAGTCTAACCCTAACCCCCCCTAACTTAAATATAATTTAAATAAATCTAAATAAAATTACTACAATTAGCTAAATAATTCATATTTAAAACTAAATACTTACCTATAAAATAAACCCTAAGCTAGCTACAATATAACTAATTAGGGTTTATTTTTATTTTACAGGCAACTTTGTATTTATTTTAACTAGGTAGAAAAGTTATTATATAGTTATTAACTATTTAATAACTACCTAGTTAAAATAAAGACAAATTTACCTGTAAAATAAAACCTAACCAAAGTTACAATTACACCTAACACTACACTACAATTAAATTAATTACCTAAATTAAATACAATTAATTACAATTAAATACAATTATCTAAAGTACAAAAAAAACAAACACTAAATTACAGAAAATAATAAACAAATTACAGGTAGAAAAAATAGAATGTCAGCTCAATCCTATTGGCTGATTGCATCAGCCAATAGGATTTTTTCTACCTTAATTCCAATTGGCTGATAGAATTCTATCAGCCAATCGAAATGAAGGGACGCCATCCTGGATGACGTCATTTAAAGGAACCTTCATTCTGTGTTTAGCTGTTGGAAGAAGAGGATGCTCCGCGTCAGATGTCTTGAAGATGGACCCGCTCCGCGGCGAATGGATGAAGATAGAAGATGCCGTCTGGATGAAGATTTCTGCCCATCTGGAGGACCACTTCGCCTGGCTTGGATGAAGACTTCTCCCGGCTTCGTTGAGGACTTCGGCCCGATTGGGTGAAGACGTCTCCCGGTAAGGTGATCTTCAGGGGGTTAGTGTTAGGTTTTTTAAAGGGGGGATTGGGTGGGTTTTAGATTATTGTTGGTTGTGTGGGCGGTGGGTTTTAATTTTTTTGGGGGGGGAGTTGTAATTTTTTTTCAGGTAAAAGAGCTGATTACTTTGGGGCAATACTCCGCAAAAGGCCCTTTTAAGGGCTATTTGTAATTTAGTGTAGGGTAGGGCTTTTTTTATTTTGGGGGGGGCTTTTTTATTTTGTTAGGGGGATTAGATTAGGTGTAATTAGTTTAAAAATCTTGTAATTTGTTTATTATTTTCTGTAATTTAGAGTTTGTTTGTTTTTTTTGTACTTTAGATAATTTTATTTAATTGTAATTAATTTTATTTAATTTAGGTAATTAATTTAATTGTAGTGTAGTGTTAGGTGTAATTGTAACTTAGGTTAGGTTTTATTTTACAGGTAAATTTGTCTTTATTTTAACTAGGTAGTTATTAAATAGTTAATAACTATTTAATAACTATTCTACCTAGTTAAAATAAATACAAACTTGCCTGTAAAATAAAAATAAACCCTAAGTTATCTACAATGTAACAATTAGTTATATTGTAGCTATCTTAGGGTTTATTTTATTGGTAAGTATTTAGTTTTAAATAGGAATTATTTAGTTAGACTTAGGTTTAGGGGTTAATAACTATTATAGTGGCGGCGACGTTGGGGACGGCAGATTAGGGGTTAATAAATGTAGGTAGGTGGCGGCAATGTTAGGGCCAGCAGATTAGGGGTTAATAATATTTAACTAGTGTTTGCGATGCGGGAGTGCGGCAGTTTAGGGGTTAATATATTTATTATAGTGGCAGCGATGTCCGGTTCGGAATATTAGGGGTTAAAATATTTATTTTAGTGTTTGCGATGCGGGAGGGCCTCGGTTTAGGGGTTAATAGGTAGTTTATGGGTGTTAGTGTACTTTTTAGCACTTTAGTTAAGAGTTTTATGCCACGGCGTTGTAGTGTAAAACTCTTAACTACTGACTTTTAAATGCGTTACCAGTCGTGACAGGAGAGGGTCTACCGCTAACTTTTTGTCAGACTGGTAATACCGGCACTATGCAAGTCCCATTGAAAGTATAGGATACGCAATTGACGTAAGTGGATTTGCGGTATTTCCGAGTCTGGCCAAAAAAGTGAGCGGTACACCTGTACCTGCAAGATTCGTAATACCAGCGGGCGTTAAAAAGCAGCGTTGGGACCGGCCAACGCTGCTTTTTAAGCTTAACGCAAGACATGCAGTGCTGTATTGTACTGTACTTGTCTCTCCTTAACATTCAGAAAAGCCAGGATGCCCCTTAGAGAGAAACAACAAAATGTGCCTTTCTAGAATCTTGTGAGGGATCTTACAGTGCTGGAGGATTATTTTAGATAATCTCATCTTGGCTGAGAGCTTTAGATCATCAAGTCTAAGATAGAACTTACATCTTTCTTCTTACTTCTCTCTCACCTTTTTTCTTGCTTCCTTGTATAACTGCAAACACATTTCCAATCTATATAGTAAGAATACTAAAGCATACAAAGCATAATTTGATATATTTAAATCCATGTATTCCAGAACACATTGTGCTGTTTTATGTTCCATTCTGTTCCTTTCAGGTGTACGCACAAACATTTGTAAAACAGATGAATATGTTGCTGACAAGCCACAATGATTCTGTTATATAGCTCTTAATCCATACAGTGCCAAGGGATATAGTCACGCATTACAATGCATCACTGGCCTCTAGGAGTGAGTAGATCAATTAGGAGGAATTAACCTCCAGCTTAAAATATGTCACACAGGATAGATATAGTCTAAAGTGGCCTATTTCTTGGACAATCTTCTGTGCATTACAGAATATTGGTGTCATATACCTGTGAGATTGATTTTGCTTCAGTACCATGGACAGCTCTGTCATTAATAATTCCTGATTGCTCAGCTTAATATGACTAAACTACAGTGCAATATTTACAGAGAAGACACTTTCTTATGGATAACTTTATGGATAAACCAATTTTCTTTTTAGTAAAAGTATTCTTATTCTTAATATTATCATTTATTTGTATAGAACTGCAAAATGTCATAATAATCTTACTAAACACATTTATGAAACAAACGAAAACGGACGTTACAACATTTCACCGGCTGTTTAACGAAATACAAAATGAATCTATTCAACAAGTCAACAATCACAACACATTTTCTTCTTTATAAATTAAACTAATCTAATTTTAAAACAGTATCAAAACATTTTACAAATAAAAACTATTTGTATTTATAGTTCATATCACAGGATAGTGACCATTTTTTTTTGACTGATTGTAGTTGCTAATGAACGCTCTTTGAACAATGATGATAAAATATAACATTCTATCAAAACAGATGGGTGTTCATTAGTTAAAAAATAATAATAGGAGGGAATTTATAAATAGAACACAGTCATTATTTAAATGTAAATTAAATTTAGATCTGTTTCTGATCTCTCATGAGCAGTTGTGTGAATAAAAAGCCCACTGAAATAGCCAGATAGAAAGAAGGCTAAAAAACACATTGATGTAGTTTGACATTTATCAGACTTAACTTAAGTAAAATATAGTTTGTTTGTTTGTTTTTTTTTTTTTTATTTATTTATTTTTTTTAGCTCTATCTTACATCAGATTGAAGATGTATATGGAGATTGGATGGGGAGGGGCACACAGTTATGCAAGCGGGAAGACCTTGAAGTTGTGGCATGTCTGATTTTGCACATTTATTTGTCCACTTGATTGGTGTTTGCATTGATGGATTATTTTATTATACAATTTGTGGGTTTACCTACCCTGTATAATAGTGAATTATTTATGAAGTTTAGGTAATATTAAAAATAACATTATATAAAAATATATTTTTTTTAAGAACATTCTAAATGGACTGTTATAATAAGTGAAAATACATTTGCGGAGGAATTTATAAATTTGCGAAATGCAGCTTTAAGAAGCCTCGGTGAAGGCTCACATAAGCGAGTCTGCAGCCAATAGTTAAAAAGCAGCGGTCATCAGACTGCTGCTTCCTAACCTGCACACTAGCTCTAAAGCTGGCGGACTTAAATCACCCTGGACAAGTCCGACTGGGGTGATTGACAGCCTCTGCGGGTGCACGATTGGCCATGCACTAGAAGGGGGCAGCATTGCATTAGCAGCTGCTGGTGCAATGATAAATGCGATAATGAGTGGACAGGTTAGCTGGAGTGGTCAGTGCTTGTTAAATATCGGCCTTGGGGGCCGAATTATCAAGCTCCGAATGGAGCTTGATGCCCCTGCTTCCGCACAAGCCTTCAGGCTCGCCGGAAACAGTAGTTATGAAGCAGCGGTCTAAAGACCGCTGCTCCGTAACTTGTCTGCTGCCTCTGAGGCCGTGGTCTTCAATCCGCCCGATCCTATACGATCGCGCTGATTGACACCACCTGCTAACCGCAAATCTGCAGGGGGCGGCATTGCACAAGCAGTTCACCAGAACTACTTATGCAATGATTAGTGCTGACAGCGTATGCTGTCAGCATTTATCGATGTGCGGCAGACATGATACGCTACATTGTATCATGTCTGTCCGCACTTTAGTAAATCGGCCCCTTGATGTTAGTGCTCACTCCTCAAATAATATCTACCTGCTCTTGTTTAACCATTACCACCTTGTTGGTGAGCCATTCAGAATCATAGCATGATACTACAACAGGCTATTTAAAGGTACAATAAAGTAATTTTTTATATACAGAGTGCATATAAGCAATTCAGCACAAACTAGCAAAGGATTAGCATAAAAAAATGAATGTTTTTAGAGCCTTTAAAACCATCAATTTTGTTAAGCAGTTCAGGGACACATCTATTAAAAATGCTTACATGCTCATCTCATTTTCAGTTTCAAATTAAAGACTGATTACAGATCATGAAACAGTTGTTTAGAGTGCTGCAGGGTTAAAATTCTGGATCCTGCAGAATGCACTCCAGCCATTATGGGTGGAACTGAGAATCATTCAGAGTTAAATGGACAGTCTACTCCAGAATTTGTATTGTTTTAAAAGATAGATAATCCCTTTATTACCCATTCCCCAATTTTGCATAACCAACACTGTTATATTAATATACTTTTTACCTCTGTGATTACCTTGTATCTATGCCTCTGCAGACTGCCCCCTGATCACATCACTTTTTTTTTTATTATCTATTGACTTGCATTTTAGCCAATTAGTGTTGTGTCCTGCAAAGCTCCATGGGAAAGAGCATAATGTCATCTATATGGCCCACATGAACTAGCAGTCTCCTGTTGTGAAAAGCTAATAAAAAAGCATGTGATAAGAGGCAGTCTGTAGTGGCTTAGAAACAGACAGACATTCAGAGGTTTACATGTTCTAAAGTATATTAATGTAACGTAATGATTTATATATACTCTATATATTATGCTTAACCATCATATTATGTAGAATAACTAACATTTTGAGTGTACAGTCTGTTGGTTTACAGGATGAACTGTAGTGTGCATGACATTATTTCTGTAAGACTTGGTAGTTTGACAATGCACTATTTGCATGGACCTATCTGTAAATATTTAATGAGTGATGGAAAGGAGTCATTATTTGTAGAAACATTTGCTGAAATCTAAATCTAGACTAGACAAAAACTATTTTTTGTAACAATGTGACTCTGGGAAAAAAACGAAATTAGATCTGAATTTGTACAAATAATATCTATGAATGATTGATGGCAAAAGTCCAGAAAGTTTTGCAATGTTTTGGTGTGAAGAGGAGGTGAACAGAACTAGATTGATAGGTTTGTAAAATTGCTGAGATCTTGTAAAGGCAAAATCATGGTCGCAATTCATTGAGACTCACTGCACCTTATGTCATTTGCTAACGTAGGACTGAATTCATGTGCTGTAGCCAATTATAGGGATATTAAATACAGCAGAGTTGTATAACCAACACATGAGTAATAGAAAGTCAATGCAATATCGTTTACTCTGTATGTTAAATGAGCAGTAGATTTTTTTCTGACAAATTTGATTTGCCGCTCCCTGTGTCACATGACAGCCACCAGCCAATCACAGAATCATATATGTATAAACTGTGAACTTTTGCACATGCTCAGTAGGAGCTGGTGCCTCAGAAAGTGTGCCTATAAAAATAAAACTGGCTCTACTTGAATCATAAAAGTTTACTTTTGCCTTTAGCGTCCTTTTGAGACTAATAACAGATCAAGCAACAATTGTGCGCAGTGTGGACCTTGTGTATTGCACAGTGTGGACCTTGTGTATTGCACAGTGTGGACCTTGTGTATTGCGCAGTGTGGACCTTGTGTATTGCACAGTGTGCACCTTGTGTATTGCACAGTGTGCACCTTGTGTATTGCACAGTGTGGACCTTGTGTATTGCGCAGTGTGGACCTTGTGTATTGCACAGTGTGCACCTTGTGTATTGCACAGTGTGCACCTTGTGTATTGCACAGTGTGGACCTTGTGTATTGCACAGTGTGGACCTTGTGTATTGCACAGTGTGGACCTAGTGTATTGTGCAGTGTGGACCTTGTGTATTGCACAGTGTGGACCTTGTGTATTGCGCAGTGTGAACCTTGTGTATTGCACATTGTGGACCTTGTGTATTGCACAGTGTGGGCCTTGTGTATTTCACAGTGTGGACCCTGTGTATTGCACAGTGTGGACCTTGTGTATTGCACAGTGTGGACCTTGTGTATTGCACAGTGTGGACCTTGTATATTGCGCAGTGTGGACCTTGTGTATTGCACAGTGTGGACCTTGTGTATTGCGCAGTGTGGACCTTGTGTATTGCGCAGTGTGAACCTTGTGTATTGCACATTGTGGACCTTGTGTATTGCACAGTGTGGGCCTTGTGTATTTCACAGTGTGGACCCTGTGTATTGCACAGTGTGGACCTTGTGTATTGCACAGTGTGGACCTTGTGTATTGCACAGTGTGGACCTTGTATATTGCGCAGTGTGGACCTTGTGTATTGCACAGTGTGGACCTTGTGTATTGCACAGTGTGGACCTTGTGTATTGCGCAGTGTGGATCTTGTATATTGCGCAGTGTGGACCTTGTGTATTGCGCATTGTGGTCGTCTTACAATTTTGTCTCTTGTTTTGTGCATCTGTTGGATTTGAGATTTTTTTATAGAGGGTGTATTTTAATGTGTTTATTTTACAAGATTTTGATGGAGTTTTGTGACGCAACTTGTTCTATGCTTCAAAAATTGAACAGTTCTGAGATTTATGCAGCTGCATTAATTATAATGCAGTTAAACGCACAGCAGGGGCAGGTAATCATCTCTTTTTTTATAGCACTTACCTAACAAGGAACCAGGGAGGTTCTAATAAGGGGAAAGGGTCTGTGTGTGAGCTGCTGTAACTTCCCATCTAACACAAAGGGACATGAGACCCCATTTTGGGCCAAATTTTGAGTGGATCACTATTTGGCAACTTGGTTTGCATGCTAACAGCGCTAGAAGTAAACTTTTTCAAAGTAAAAAGTTATTGCTCGTGCGCTAACCTGATGGGCACAAGCAGCCAAACTTAGAATATTGCGTGTGGGACAAAATATTCCCCCACAAAACTAACACTATCCTATATTCTCAAATGCACTAACCCGATATAAAAATATGAATATTTCACATTCCAATGTTCTTCACATAGCAGAATATGTTTTATTTATTCATAAATACAATTTTCTACATATATCTGATGATATTTTTTGTACAATATATATCTATACCTAGAATATATATTTATAAATACATAGAACATATTCTGCTATGTGCAGAACATAGGGATGTGAGATATTTACAGTAAATACACAGTATAACAGTTTATTAAATGTGAATATTGCATACATATTTCATGTTTTCATCCACTTGACAGCAAAGGGCTCCAATGCACTTCTATACATGTCGATATATGTGTACATATGTATTTATGTCTATATACGTCTATATATGTGTACATATGTATTTATGTGTTTATATGTGTACATATGTATTTATGTGTTTATCTGGTTATATATGTATTTATGTGTTTATATGTGTACATATGTATTTATGTGTTTATATGTGTACATATGTATTTATGTGTTTATATGTGTATATATGTATTTATGTGTTTATATGTGTACATATGTATTTATGTGTTTATAAGTGTACATATGTATTTATGTGTTTATATATGTATATATGTATTTATGTGTTTATATGTGTACATATGTATTTATGTCTATACATGTCTACATATGTATTTATGTGTTTATATGTGTACATATGTATTTATGTCTATATATGTGTACATATGTATTTATGTGTTTATATGTGTACATATGTATTTATGTCTATACATGTTTATATATGTGTACATATGTATTTATGTATATATATGTGTACATATGTATATATGTGTTTATATGTGTACATATTTATTTATGTCTATATATGTGTACATATGTATTTATGTGTTTTATGTCTATGTCTATAAATACAAATATACACATATAAATTCATATACATACATATATATCTTTAGAGATGTATATGTATGGATGTCTATGTTAAAGCCTTTTGCCTGCCTTTTTTTTTTCTAGCACCTGAGATCTCATATCTTTGAACCCTTATAACTTTTGTGTGCAGTTTCATTTTAATATTTTTATTAGATGTTGTTATAAGTACAAGTGTACTATTTTTGATGTGTTTTTTTACACTTTTTAGTTCTTTACAAAACAGTTAACCAGAGTTTCGAGGTCACAGTAATCATTCTAGCGTAACTCACGATTGCGCTTACGAGTTCGCATTTACCTTCAACTTGTAATATGAGTGCAATTTAAATTGTGTGCAAGTAAACTCAAAAACCTGATATCGCTTGCACAAAATTGATAGCACTCCACTCGTATTTTGGCCCTTTATATATAACTTATAAGGCATGAACGCTTTGCTGGTTTCTAAATATTTAGGTTTAGCTGCAGGATTTTAAACATACAGTATTTGTCCAGTCCTTTACTGCTGGAATATAGGACCACAGAAAGAGATTTGTTTCCCCTCTTGTTCTCTTTGGCTGCACACAATGGCCCCTATTTATCAAATGTCTTGCGGACCTGATCCGACAGTGCAGATCAGGTCCGCAAGACATCGCTGAATGCGGAGAGCAATACGCTCTCCCTATTCAGCATTGCACCAGCAGCTCACAAGAGCTGCTGGTGCAACGCCGCCCCCTCCTGACTCGCGGCCAATGGGCCGCCAGCAGGGAGGTGTCAATCAACCCGATCGCATTCGATCGGGTTGAATTGCGGCGATTCCTGTCCGCCTGCTAAGAGCAGGTGGACAGGGTTATGGAGCAGCGGTCTTTGTGACCGCTGCTTCATAACTGCTGTCTCTGGCGAGCCTGCAGGCTCGCCAGAAACACGGGGCATCAAGCTCCATTCGGAGCTTGATACATATGCCCCAATATCATTACACATCAAGTTTATGTAGCAGAACAATTATTTCCCTTCTACCTGTAAGCGTAAACAAACACAGAAGCATTTTATCCTTTTTTTTATTTAAAATGTAGGAAATGTTTCTCTCAGGCTGGGGAGATATTGAAAATAAGGAGCAATCTGAGGAATCCACTTACATTTCTTATAACATCATAAATATAACAGAAATATAATTCTGTGTGAGTGATTACTGCAAGCTTTTACTCAGTGCTTAGGCTAAAAAATCAATGGTTTACTAACATGAGCTCTCACTCGCTACAGATTTAAGATTAATGTGGGATATTGTGGCGTTTAAGAGGTACAGTATTTACAGTCTGAGAGAATTCCGAGAGGATTAAACATTAAAAAATACCCCTCGTTTCATGATGTTTTACTGATGTAACAGATTTGGAAGACTGGAATTCAGCAGAATGCTCTTTTAAATGAATTAAAGGGACACTGAACCCAAAAAAATTCTTTCGGGATTCAGATAGAACATGAAATTTTAAGCAACTTTCTCATTTACTCCTATTATCAAATTTTCTTTATTCTCTGTATATCTTTATTTGAAATGCAAGAATGTAAGTTTAGATGCCGGCCCATTTTTGGTGAACAACCTGGGTTGTCCTTGCTGATTGGTGGATAAATTCATCCACCAATAAAAACATGCTCTCCAGAGTTCTGAACCCATAAAAAGCTTAGATACCTTCTTTTTCAAATAAAGATAGCAAGAGAACGAAGAAAAATTCATAATAGAAGTCAATTAGAAAGTTGCTTAAAATTGCATGCTCTATCTGAATCACAAAAGAAAACATTTGGGTTCAGTGTCCCTTTAACATCTTGATAAGAGTTAAAGAAAAGAAGAGTGCATCCCTTAAAACATCTATAGGGGGGCGGAGCCTGACCACGCAGGGAGATGGTCGCACAATGAAAGGGCTCCCATCTCCCAAGCCAGTAAAAAACACTTTTTTGGCATCACAACTCTCCCTAAAACCTGCAACTAACATGGACAGAGGTTAAGGGGGATGACCGACACAAGTTAAAAGTTTGGAGCAACACGGACGAGTAAGGACTTCATACATCTGAACGACGCGGTAAAGAAGATCACGCCGCCCCAAAATAAAGGCCTTAAACTTCTGTAACACACACCGCCTGCATCCACGCTCGAACCGAGTGATAGACAGAGACGCCAGAAGGGACCCGATCGCGGGCCGACAACAACTCAGGGGATCCACTGTGACCCACAGCGATCACGCATCAGAGAGGTGAGACTTCAAGAGCGGTTAACACCGGAGGGGGTCACGGGCCATTAACTAAGCACAGAGCATAACCGGAGGTACTATACAAAACCTAACTGCATAAGCCGGGACACAATACACCTAAGCACCCTAACATCATAGTACCTAAGGCCTAGGTGCCTGATCTAAGAGGACAATAGTGCTTGAGGCCTAATAACCACGTGGGAAGCCGCGATCACAACTTGATCGCCCCACACCACATCACACCATCCCCTCTTACCAGAAATACGAGATTAAGCAAACTCTATTAAAAAAAAAAAAAAAATATAATAATAAAAATAAAAAAGAAAAATAGGAGTTCCAAACAAAAAAAAAGGGGGTATAAAAAGACATAACAAGAAGAAGATAAACAGTTGGGAGTCCCAGATCTCTTACAGCGACATCCCCTATACAGGTTTGAGCCTTGTGGGATGCCTTGCAAAAAACAAAACAAAGCAGGACACTCTGGGCCCTCTAACCCCTTAAGCCAATTCTTAAAACCTGTCGACTCCAAAACTGATTCCCCTGACGAGAATATGGCCAACAAACAAACCACTACCACAGCTCAGGTGCTACAGATAGAAACCCCACAGACACCGTATCTTACAAAAAATGACATACAGCAGTTATCTTCTAAAGAAGATATTCAGGGAGTTCTGATGGAAATGAGATCTTTATTTGGGGATTTAAGAAAGGACCTGGGCGCTCTAGACAATAGAGTATTGAAGCTGGAAGAGCACCAAGATACCATTACAGAAAAGGCTAAGCAACAAGAAGAGGATTTAAAGAGCCAGTCAGAACAAATCTTTTACTTGACAGACAAAATGGAAGACTTGGACAATAGATGTAGGCGCAACAACCTTAGGTTTAGGGGGGTCTCTGAATCAGTACATCCCCCTGCAATCGAAGGCTATTTGCAAGCTCTTTTCAAGATAATAAAAGGGGATCCCTTTGCTCAGGAGATACCAATAGAAAGGGCTCACAGGGCTCTGAGGCCTAAACCACCCTTAAAGGCCCCTCCTAGAGACATTATAGTTACATTTCTAAGTTTCAAGGACAAGGAGGACATCCTTAAAAACGCCAGATCCAAACAACCTATATCGCACGCAGGGGAGGAAATTCAAATCTTTTCTGACCTATCCCCAGTTACCCTCCAGAAAAGACGGGAACTTTCGCACATCACTACACATCTTAGGAGACACAAGATCCCTTACCGCTGGGGGTTCCCAGTATCCATTATTGTGATTCACAATAACAAACCACTTATCTACAGACCAGGAACCGATCCAAAACTGTTCTATAGAGATCTGAATATTTTGGATAACAGGGAGCACATACCCCCCCACTTAAGGAGGGAAGACACAGCGGGACCCTCTACACCTACGGCTGAACCATCTTCAGATGAGTAGATAAAATTGCAGACTGTGTATTATTACTTGTAATTATGATTCTTCATTTTAGGAGACTGTAATTTTATTGAACTGCCCTCTATACTGCCACTATATATAATGGTGATCCTCTTTTTTCTAAGTCCAACTCATTAACAATGGACATACACCACTATTCTCCACTCCTATCATCACTTGTACCCAATGGGACACACTGAGTCCTCTTGTCTACCCCAAGAAGAAAGGGTTGTCTGGATTTATCAGCCCTCTAGAACTTTGCAATATCCAACCTCTCTAAAATGTTTTAGATACTAATGTTTAGAATTTATTGGGATAATAGCTAGGAGTATTGTTTGACAGGCGATACATACACCTTTATGATACCCCCCCTCCTTCCCTCTTTCCCCCCGTCTCCTATGCATTCTCTCCCCACTCTCCTCCTACCTTCTAATTACCCTTCTCCAACCTGTCACCTCCCTTATCCTTCACTCATACTCCTTCACTCATCTCCTCCCTCTCCCCCTTCCTTCCCTATACCCTTCTTCCCCCTTCTAATCACACACTATATCAAGATGCTAAAATACTAGATAAGCATATTGTATTGAGATGTTATAAGTCATAATGAGAATAAGGTCTAAATATTTCAGGTCATAGAAACGAAATGCCTATGTTAAAAGTTTTCTATGTTATCTGTCTCGTGATCTTCTAATGTTATCCCTTCCCCATAGCATCCCTAATCCTCCCTTGTCTCCCTCTCTTCTTTCCCCTTTCCATCTCTCTCACCCTTTCTCATGATTCTGATATTACCCTCCTTTATCCCACAGCCCCCCTCATAATCCTTTCCTTCTTCTCTATCTTCTCTCCTATTCTTTTACTCTCTGTTACCCCCTCACTCACTCTACCCATACTAGTCTTCACCTGCTCAACTCATCTCCCCCCCCCCCCACATACCCCCTCCCCCCTCTGATCCCTTCTCATCCCCCTCTTCTCTTCTCTGAATAATCACGACCGCTTAGCCTTAAAATATAAATGCTAAGCCCACCGACTGGAGGTACGCCATGCAATAGCTGATACTAGGTCAAAATCCTTCAGGCCTCAGGCTCTAGGTCACTTGTTAAAATCGCTGTTTGATTTTTTCTTTTCTTGGTTGTTTAATGTTTATAAATGTCTTACTGCAAATTCTAAAAATGATATGTGATAACAGATTTCAGAAATGTATGGCATGTGATCTCTTTATCTCTTTAGCAACCCTACCTTATCCACTTCTCTAGTATACTTCTTCTCCCCTCCCTTTCTTCCTCCCCACTACCTCTCCTCCCTTACCCCTCACCTATTATCTCCTCTTCTCTTCCCCTCATGTCCTTATACCATGACTCCCCTCCTCTTCCTTCCTCTCCCTCCTTCACTCATTTTCATTTTTCTACCCCTAACGACAATATTGGCTACATTTAACTCAGTCGTGCCCCATTTTCAGAGATCTATTGTGATATTACAAGTATCCGTTATGTAAGTTAAATGTTACAGTTTCAAGGTGTGATTGTTTTTCATTTTCATCTTTTGTTTGGCCTCCTATTATCTTGGTATTGTGTTCGTTTGTCCCCCTCCACTGCCGGCCAAGAGTCATTTGACGCTTCCTTTCTTGGAGAGTGATTTCTTTATGGTTATTATTTACTGTGCTGGGAAGTACTACCCCTATATTGACTTTGCATACAGCAAGGTTGTCACTTTCCCTTCTCCTTTCACCAAGGTTTAATAGAGACATTTCCAAAGTTGTTAAGTCATCTAAAGCTTAAGTAGTATATAACCTTGGTTCTCTCTTTTCCTTAAACTCGTATCTTTCTTCTAAATCTTCTCCTAACCTCTCCTCATTCTCTGATCTATCCCTATCCCCCCCTTTTTTTTTTTTTTTTTTTTTTTTTTTTCTCTTCCCATCCCTTCCCTTCCCCCCGAGCTTGAGCGTCAGATCCAAAATGACTCCTAAAGTCAGCAAATTTCAGGACCACTCCTTACAAATATCCACTATTAACACTAAAGGGTTAAACAACCCAGGGAAGCGATCTATCGCTTTCAGGGACCTCAACAAGCTTAATAGTCATATCCTAATGTTGCAGGAAACCCACTTCCAAAAGGGTAAAGAACCTAAATGGTACAATAAACAATACCCAGTTGCACACTTTGCATCTGGGCCAAATAAAAAAGCGGGAGTGGGAATCCTATTTCATAGATCACTACCAATTCAAATACTTCAAGTAGAAAAAGATCCAGCAGGTAGACATATACTGATCAAGGGCTCCCTGTACGGCCACCTAATAACCCTAATCAACATCTACGCCCCTAATCAGACCCAAATTGATTTTTTCAGAAAAGTTGCCAACCTCATTCTAGATCACTCCCAGGGTGTCGTCTTCTTAGCAGGAGACTTTAATCTTTCCTTTGAGCCTCACATGGACTCCTCAAAAGGATCCTCCAAGGTTGCTACTAAGAAAATCAAAATAATCAAACATATTTTGCAGAGCCTCACACTCCATGACACATGGAGAACTTTGCATCCCCTAGAAAAGGATTATACCTTTTATTCAAACCCACACAATAGCTATACTAGAATCGATCATATATACACGGACCCCCTAGGTCTTTCCATCACGGGTGACTGCAATATTGGCCCTATCACCTGGTCTGATCATGCCCCGGTAACGTGCAGAATACTTTGGCCTGACATTCCAATCTCTCCCAAAATCTGGAGGCTAGACGACTCGCTGTTGAAAGATCCGATTTTTCTTGAATCATTACAAAAAGAAATCTCGGAATATTTCACCCTAAACTCTCATTCATCCTCTTCTAGACAGCTAGAATGGGAAGCACACAAAACAGTGACTAGAGGCTTACTAATTAAACAAAAGTCCAAACTTAACCGAGTAGCTAGGGAAAAACACTCTAATCTATTACAAACAATAACTACGCTAGAAGCTACCCACAAACAAAACCCCAACAATGATCAAGTTCTTAAAGACCTCCTAGACGCTAGACTCCAGCTTAAACAACATTTGAATGAGATTTACCAAAGAAAGGCTCTATTTCTCAAACAATATTACTATGAAGGTGGTAATAAACCAGGGAAAATTTTAGCGAGAAACTTGAAAAGGAAGCAACTGACTACTTACATACACTCATTGGGATCCACAGAAGGAAAGATAGCTAAGGATAGTGTCACGATAGCGGAAACATTCCGGGCATATTACAACAAACTCTACAATCTGGGAGTTGATACCTCTCAAGAGAAACCCTCTTTAGAAGAGGACCTAAGTCATTATTTTCAGAATCTACAGCTACCAAAAGTTGATGAACAGTCTGCTGCCTCTCTAGGGTCAGAAATCTCATTAGAAGAGCTACAGCAGGCCATAAAAGATATCCCCTCTGGGAAAAGCCCTGGACCGGACGGTCTTACTTCCACATACTATAAAGAATGTTGTGGGGTACTAGCGGGTCACATGTTACAAATGTTTAACAAACTTAGAGACGAACCCACATTATCTAGAATGCTATTAGAGGCCCATATAACAGTTTTGGCCAAGCCAGGCAAACAGGCTACCTCTCCCGGCAACTTCAGACCCATATCCTTGATTAACGTAGATATGAAAATTTTGGCCAAAATATTAGCTAATAGATTGAACAAAATTCTCCCGAATTTGATCGATAGGGACCAAGTAGGATTTATCCCCGGAAGAGAGGCGAGAGATAATATCACTAAAGTAATCCAACTTATTAATTACGCGAAGGTTTCCAATACCCCAATAGTATTATTTGCAACAGACGCAGAAAAGGCCTTCGACAGGGTAGGCTGGCCCTTCCTGCGAAAGGCGATGGAAGAGATGGATATTCCATCCTCCTTCTTAAATATGTCCATGGCCCTTTACTCGGCTCCGAACGCGAGGGTCCGAGTGAACGGGACACTCTCTGACACTTTTTACATTAGCAACGGGACGAGGCAGGGATGCCCTCTGTCGCCCTTGCTCTTTGCTATCTCAATTGAGGTATTGGCTCAAAAAATTAGGCTCAATGACAAAATCACAGGCATAAGGGTAGGGGACTTAGAGACTAAACAAGCTCTATACGCAGACGACGTACTTTTTACTTTAACCAAGGCAGAAACATCCATCCCAGAACTCTTAAAAGAATTAGACTCCTATGGTAAGGTTTCAAATTTCCTTCTCAATCTAAACAAATTCGAACTTATGAATATAAATACCCCTCCGCAACATATAGTTACCCTCCAAGAAAGATATGCGATTCCTATAGCAAAACTCAAACTTAAATATCTAGGGATACATCTTACACCACGTATAGAAGACTTATTTAAACACAACTATATACCCCTAAAAGAGGAAATTGTTAGAGATTTATCGAGCTGGAAAAATAAACCTATCTCCTGGTTAGGGAGGATAGGAATATTTAAGATGAATATCCTCCCCAGAATTCTTTATTTTCTACAAGCTTTACCAATTCCACTACAGGAAGGATATTTAAAACAACTACAATCAATTATAGAACGATACATTTGGGCAAACATTAAACCAAGAATCCCAAAAAAGACAATGTATCTACCTAGGGAACGAGGGGGGCTAGGATTACCCAACCTAATGACATATAGGAGAGCGATACTCTTACAAAGAGTGGTTGAGTGGTCACATAATAATACAGATAAGGCCTGGATACATCTTGATAGACAGATATTTAAATTAAACAATGTAGGCACTTTAGCTTGGACCCCAATGATACACAGACCAAAAAATATATCTAAATTCCTAATAACTACAGAAACACTTTCAGAATGGGATAAAACAATAGCAACTAGTACTCACATCTCATCTAGAAACTCTCCTCTCACGCCAATTATTGAAAACCCCGAACTTCCGTACTGGAAACAGGGTTATCAAATCAAACAACCATACAGTCTCAGAACAGGGTCAATGTACTACCTTAGGGAGAATAACCACCTCAAAACTCATGCCCAAATAGCGGAGACTCACACAGAAATATTCACCTCATGGCTCAATTATAATAGACTACTCCACTATATATCACACCACAAATCTAGGAAAGACCTAGGGAGAGATCCTACAATTTTTGAGGGACTATGCGTACTCCAAAGACCACCCAGACATCTTATTTCCATATTATATAAACTTGTAACCAATGACAAGGAAGCACCGCTTCCCTCTTACACATTAGCATGGAATAAAGAATTATCCCATGAACTAGATGCAGAGGCCTGGACTAAGGCCTTTGAGCGCACAAAACGATCATCAATCTCCGCTAACATACAAGAGACAAATTTTAAACTCCTGAGCCGCTGGTACCTTACACCAGCTAGGCTCCATAAAATCTTCCCCTCCTTAAGTAGCTCCTGCTGGAGGGGCTGTGGAGGCGAGGGATCCTTATCGCACATATGGTGGTCTTGTCCCAAGCTAGGAAACTACTGGGATACTATTTTTAACACTATTTCAAATAAGCTACACATTCACATACCAAACTCACCTGAAAGCATACTGTTTTGTTCTCTTCCCAAAATCAAGGAACCGGCCAAAATGGCCCTTCTGCTAATAATGATCACGGGGGCTAAGAAACTCATACCCAAAAGATGGAAATCTCAAATAACCCCCACAATAGATGAGTGGAATAGGGAGGTCTTGGAACTAATCTCTCTAGAAAGATACCACTTCCTCAAAATAAATAAACTCGATATACACGAGCTGATAATGGCAACATGGAAGGGTACTATTTAGATGGCGCCCCCCCAAGAACCTCTGCCGCTCCCTTTCCCCCTTATCTCCCCCTCTCCCCCCCGGGTTTTTTTTTTTTTTTTTTTTTCTCTCTCTCTCTCCCTTCCTTTCCTTCTTCTCTTCTCTATTTCTTCTCTTACTCTTGTAGATCTCATTCATTGCACATATCACTTTAAGTACTTACCAACTGAGCATGATGCAATGGTAATGATGCAGGTCTCCCCATATGCACTATATACACCATAAATATAAAAGTGGAAGGTACTCCAGGTATGACGCTCTCTTTTCCCTTTATCTTCTTGTTTTGTATTTGAGGCCAAAAACTCTAAGACATTGGTATTGAACCATAAAAATAAAGAGATAGACTTCTTATTGTATAGTTAGGACCGTATCACATTGTTTAACTCTTGTATATACTGTAAAGCTTGTTGGGAATCTAGATCCTGTTTCGAATATTGTAAACCTGTAAAAACCACAATAAAGCTTCTTTGAAAACTTAAAAAAAAAAAAAAAAAAAAAAAAAAAACATCTATAGGCATCATAGAAAATTAACTAAAGCAATTTGAGAGAAATATCAAATTTTCTAGCTTTAAGAAAAAGATGGACGAATACATCAGCAAATTTAACAATGAGCAGGCCATTCATAAAGGTCAAAAGTTTAACAGGGATAAGGATGATTATGACCCCAATCTGGTATATAATTGGGTCAGCTTTACTTGATAATAAATTTGTTCGCAAACTAACTTTAAAAAAATATTTTGCAATAATCAAAGCTACTACTACTACTAATGTCCATCTAAGACCACAGATAATAGCTTGTCTCCTCCTTTAGATTTAAGCCATGCTTGGACTGTAATAGCCTTGACAGATTGTATAGTGGTGCTGTGTATAACACTGAGGTCAACACATTACAAAGACCGACAAGACATAAATCAGATTTTTATCCTGCATACTATAGGGGCCATCAATAAATGCATCCAAAAAGGATGTGCAGAAGGATATTTTGGAACTGAAAAACAGTGTTAAGGACAAACCTGCCATCTTTAATCTGAATTTTAAAGAGCGTGAGGCAATTACATCCTTACAAAATAGTCAAGATATAGTGATAAGGAATTCAGACAAAGGAGGCAGTATTGTCATTATAGACAAGAGTTATTATTTTGAAGAGGCTTCAAAACAGTTGTTTAATGAAGAAGTTTATTGCAAATCCTACCTCAAAATTGACTAAGGAGTTAGTACAACTAATTTTGGATGGTATAACTATAGGGACATTTGCACAATATGATATTGTTACCCTTATTCCAAAAAACCCCATCACTCCTATCTTTCACCTTGTGCCTAAAGTGCACAAGGAATGCCAAGCCCCCCCACCCCTCGCTCCAGGAAGACCTAATGTTGCATGTAGAGGCTCATTATTTGATCCATATCTGAGGGGCTAGATACAATCTTTGGTTAAAAGTCAAATTCGTTTTTTCTTAATGGATACTGGCCACCTGCTGAATAGTTTAAGCTCTGTCCAATGGCACAAAGACTACTCCTTGATGGTGGTTGACATAACATCTTTGTTACATGCATTCCCCACAGATTGGGTATTAAAGCTGTTAATTTATTTTTAGAACGAGAACTTACATTAGATACTGCGAGCTGCTGGTGCAATGCTGAATACGGCGAGCGTATTGCTCGCCGTATTCAGCGAGGTCTGTAGGACCTGATCCTCACTGTCGGATCAGGTCCGACAGACCTTGATAAATAGAAGCCAAAGTGCTATCCACAGTGCTGAAACAAAAATGGGACAGCTGCTAAGCTTAAATTCCTGCTTTTTCAAGTAAAGATACCAAGAGAACTGAGAAAAATTGACAACCCAAATTTCTTCTTTCATGATTCAGAGCATGCAATTTTAAGCAACTTTCGAATTTACTCCTAGAGGCCTTTTTATCATATGTCTGTCAGACCTGATCCGACAGTGTGGATCAGGTCCGAAAGACCTCGCTGAATGAAACGCCACCCCCTGCAGACTCGCGGCCAATCGGCCGCCAGCAGGGGGTGTCAATCAACCCGATCGTACTCGATCAGGTTGAATTTCGGCGATTCCTGTCCGCCTCATAAGAACAGGCGGACAGGGTTATGGAGCAGCGGTCTTTAGACCGCTGCTTTATAACTGATCTTTCTGGCAAGCCTGCGGGCTCGCCAGAAACACGGGCATCAAGCTCCATACGGAGCTTGATAGATAGGCCCCCATTTATCAATTTTTCTTAGTTCTTTGTATCTTTATTTGAAAAAGCAGGAATTTAAGTTTAGCAGCCATTCCATTTTTGTTTCAGCACCATGGATAGCACTTGCTAATTGGTGGCTACATTTAGCCACTAATCAGCAAGCGCAACTAAGGTGCTGAACCAAAAATGGGATGCACTTCCGGGTCAGATGCTCAGAACATCCTGGAGCCACGGCATTAGTGTTTGAAAGAAAATATTTGGGCTTTGTGTCCCTTTAAGTACTTATCTGAATAAGTAGCCATTATAATCTATCTATATGTATAGTGCTGTGCTGGGAGATTTCCCACTGGACTACAGCATCTGAGGCTGGCTGGCCACAGTTCAAGGGGGGGGGGGTGTTTTGTTAGCAATGGTGATTGCGGCCTTAACAGTGGGTTACTTGATTTCTAAGGGGATTTTGTTTCTTAAAAAACTGTGCCCTACAATCCCACCCCTCAGAACACACAGACCCCATCTTAGGGCAGGCTGCAGAGGTCCTTAGAGAAGGCTGTTGCTTGTGAACCCTTTTGCCACCATTTTGCTTTCTTCGCCATTGAGAGTGAGCATGAATAGGTACACCCATATGAGTTCATAAGTCAATGTATATACAGATAGATAAATAGATAGATACATATACAAATATATACATGATTTAAGGCAAGATTACAAGTGGCACGCTAACGTTTGCTCGCAAGCGATATCAGAATATCCGTGATGCGTTAATTTGCACGTATATTACAAGTTAAAAGTAAATGCTTTCGCTCGAGTGCAATCAAATTTAATGTGGGTCGGTTAAGCACAATTGAAGACCTCATATACAGGGGCATATTTATCAAGCTAAGTATGGAGCTTGAAGCCCCGTGTTTCTGGCGTGTTTCTGGTTATGATCAGGTTGATTGACACCCCCTGCTAGCAGCCGATTGCAAGAACTGCTGGTGCAATGATAAATGCCGACAGCATATGCTGTAGGCATTTATTGATGTGCGGCGGACATGATCCGCAATATCGGATCATGTCCTCTCCCACAATAATAAATAGGCCTCATGGGGTTTGGGATAAAATAAAAGTTGCACCAAACACAATTTAAATACATTAAATTAAACTGTTACATTCATATAAACACTATCTAATAAAAATGTATTTAAATATTAATAAAACAAATTATTAGGGTTCAAAGGAATTTTGTGTATGACCAAGTATTTAAAGGGACAGTCTAGTCCACAATAAACTTTCATTATTCAGATAGTGCATGTAATTTTAAACAACTTTCCAATTTACTTTCATTACCAAATTTTCTTTGTTCTCTTGGTATTCTTAGAGTTAAACCTAGGTAGGCTCATATGCTAATTTCTTACACCTTGAAGGCCGCCTCTAATCTGAATGCATTTTGTCAGTTTTTCACCACTAGGGGGTTTTAGTTCATGTGTGCCATATAGATAAACATCGTGCTCACGCCTGTGGAGTTACCTAGGAGTCAGCACTGATTGGCTAAAATGCATGTCTGTCAAAAGAACTAAAATATGGAGTCAGTCTGCAGAGGCTAAGATGCAAGGTAATCACAGAGGAAGTGTATTAATATAACAGTGTTGGTTGTGCAAAACTGAGGAATAGGTAATAAAGGTATTATCTATCTTTTTAAACAATAAAAAATCTAGTGTAGACTGTCCCTTTAACAGCAAAGAGCTGTTAGTCCTTCTTAAGAGAATAATTTGGAGTTCCAAGATTTTCAAATTGCAAAATCAATAAAAGACTTTAGGTGAAATAAAATGTAATGAACATGGTTCTCTAGCTAATGTCTGGGTGAAGTAAAAGAAGCACACATATTACTGGGTCACAGCCACAGGTCCACTAAACCAAGCCCTCGGTATTTTAGGGACTTTAATTAGAGCGTTTTCCTCTCATTACTCTCTGTCAAGAGATATTATTGTCTCTTACAGCTCAGCCCCAAGCCTGACACAAGAAACAATATCATTGTAACCAGCTCTGAGCCTTTCATAACATTTATCTGAGAGTTTTTACAGAACTTGAGTGCAGAATCTTTGTATGGACAAAAGAACAATTAAGGGAACAGAGAAGAGATTCAGTTAAACGTAAAGGAAAACAAAGGTAAAAAAAAAAAGAGCGTAAGTGGGGAGAGGGGGCTAGGGGGGCAATTCTATTCAATCCTTAATTTTCTCTCTCTCTCTCAAGATAGGGAGATGCTTAGGTTGAATAAGCATTTATTTATAATTTAGTGTATTTATGATAAATGAATCCCCTTTTACAACAGTTGGCAATAAGTTTTGCGGGTTTGCACTTGTCCATGAGGAATTATTGGAAGAGGTTGAAGAGATAGCAGTAATAAAACTGACATATTAGTAAGTGCATAACCAGGTTATCAGTGTTTCTTTCAGGAGTTGCTTTTTGAAAGTATTATATGCTGATTATATGTCGAAAGCTTGTTTTGTACTATCTTGTTTACTTATCAAGACAATATTGTATCATTGTTGTATGCACTAATATAACTCCTCTATAATAAATATATAAAACAAATTAAAAAAAAACATATTATTATTGCACTGTTTCTTGCATATAATTATTAACTCATTACAATCTTTCAGATGTTCTCATTGGATATTGAAAAATAAACAGGATTGACTGGTATTTTTTTTTTATCAAAATGATCACAGTTTTACAGAAACAAACACAGCCCAAGAAATGTAATCTCCATTTCCCCACAACAGCGCTGTAGATGACTGATAATAGCTATCGATAACAAAAAGCCTAATCGATACACAAAAATGGACAACTGCTCTCCAATGGGATCCACATCATGTTTTGAAATTTGATCAGTGTTACTATAAGTATACAGGAGAATAGACTGAATTGTGCTCACTTCTGAATGTATCTATTTTTCAAAACATTTTCTTAAAACAAGAAATAAGCAACGTATCTTTTTATCCGAAATCATTCATTTGTAGTCGGCAGAACAATTTCTCTTGACAGGAGCGACACTGTTATGTGCAATTTACCCTGAACAATCTTCAGACAAAAGAAGAATAGAAAATGAAATGAAGACATCGTCTGATATATTTTTGTCATGGTTTATTGTGTAATTAGAATTAAGTATTATTTTACAATGTATAGTGCAGATGCTCTGTCACTCTGCAAACATAAAACAAGCAATAAAGCCATCAAACTTGGTGTCAAATATAGCAATTCTGGTAAAAAAAAAAAATATACATCTCCAATTAACTGCTTCAATTCCATACATTATATTACACTTAAACAGAATGTTTTAGAACTTGGTGGTTTCATGCATTAATGTACTTTCTTCTGTGTTTTAACCATTCAAGTTCTATTTTGATTTTTCCATAGAGGAGGAAAATCCAGGCAGGGATACCCATGACTGTCCCCTTTATCAAGATAAAGACCACCCACGGTTAGCTGTCCAGGTTACTAGCTATGTACAATGAAAAAAAGACAAAAAGGACACTAAACAGTTTTATTTTATGCCCTACTGCCCTAGATTGAACCTGCCCTGGTTTAAGCAACTTTGTATCATGTAAGAGGAAATTAAATGCTGTCTATACACTGTGTCCTTTTTATATATATACTGTATATACATACACATACACACAAACACACACACACACACACACATATATATATATATATATATATATATATATATATATATATATATATATATATATATATATATAAAACACGGAAGGGGACTTTACCTATGCAAACAAGGAATGGGTTGGGACAGAAATGGAGAGTAACATTTTGGCCTGGATAACAGCTTAGGACTTAAATTTTTTAAGACATCGGGTCATTTGGTTTGTCCAACTTTTTACAGCTCTACTTGTCCTTTAAGAAAAAATCATCAGCCCCTTATTTCTTATAGCAACCATTTTCAGGGCAACAGAAGAGAAACTAGATAGTAGTATAAACTTAAAGGAACAGGAAACTCAACATTTTTATTTCATGATTCAGCCAGACAATACAATTTAAAAAAAGTTTCCAATTTACTTCTATTATCAAATTTGCTTTGTTTTTTGTTATTCTTTGTTGAAGAGATTTCTAGATAGGTAGCGTGCACGTCTGGACTACATGACATTAAATAGTGCTGCCATCTAGTACTCTTGCTAATGTATAACATTGCTGCAAAACTACTGTCATATAGTGCTGCAGACACACGCCTGAGCTTACATCCCTGCTTTTAAACAAAGGATAACAAAAACATTGAGTAAATTTGATAATAGAAGTAAATTGGAAAGTTGTTTATAATGGTGTCCTCTATCTAAGCCATGCATGAAAAATGTTGGGTTTTATATCCTTTTAAAAAGTTATGCAGTTGCTAGTACTAGTGCTACAAGCCAGCAGTAACACAATTGTTTTTTCAGCAATAGCCAAGAACAAAAGTAAAGCTTACATTTTTGTTGGCTGACACAGAAATCAATTAACTGTCTGATTTTTTTAAAACCCCTTGCTGTCTGCAGAAAAGCCTTTCTCTTCTTAAGACGGTTTGAAGGAAAACATTTTTATCCCTTACTTTTTTTGATTTGAAACATGTACAAAAAATACAGCAAAATGTATTATTTCCAAATCTGAATGCACGTCCCTATATACACATGGGGTCAGTTTATACACAAGTAGTCACCATATACACAAGGAGACACTATATATATATATATATATATATATATACACACACAGAGTCACTATATATACAAGGAGTCAGTCAATATGTACACAAGTATTCAATATATACACAAGGAGTCACTATATATATATATATATATATATATATATATATATATATATACAAGAAGCCACTATATACACAAGGAGTCAATATATACACAAATAGGGTCCAATTTATCATGGCCTGAATGGGGTCAAATACATCTGTTTCCACGTGAGCCTTCGGGCTCATCGGAAACAGGAGTTAAGAAGCAGTGGTCTTAAGACCGCTTCTCCTAAACTGGATCTGCTGCCTTTGAGGCAGCGGACAGCAATCCACCGAACGCATACGATCTGGTTGATTGACACCCCCTGCTACTGGCCAATTGACTGCGAAACTGCAGGGAGCAGCATTGCACAAGTAGTTCACCAGAACTGCTTGTGCAATGATAAATGCCAACAGCGTATCCTGTCAGCATTTATCGATGTCTGGCAGACATGAGTCACTATATACACAAGGAGTCACTATATACACAAGTAATCACTATATACATAAGTAGTCACTATATACACAAGGTCTCACTATATACAGAAGGAGTCACTATATACACAAGGAGTCACTATATACACAAGAAGTCACTATATACACAAGTAATAACTGTATACACAAGGAGTTACTATATACACAAGTAGTCACTCACTATATACACAAGGAGTCACTATATATATATACACAAGTAGGCCTAGATTTGGAGTTCGGCGGTAGCCGTCAAAACCAGCGTTAGAGGCTCCTAACGCTGGTTTTGGCCGCCCGCTGGTATTTGGAGTCAGTGATTAAAGGGTCTAACGCTCACTTTACAGCCGCGACTTTTCCATACCGCAGATCCCCCTACGCCATTTGCGTATCCTATATTTTCAATGGGATCTTCCTAACGCCGGTATTTAGAGTCATTTCTGAAGTGAGCGTTAGAGCTCTAACGACAAGATTCCAGCCGCCTGAAAATAGCAGGAGTTAAGAGCTTTCTGTGCTAACGCCGGTTCATAAAGCTCTTAACTACTGTACCCTAAAGTACACTAACACCCATAAACTACCTATGTACCCCTAAACCGAGCTCCCCCCACATCGCCGCCACTCGATTAAAATTTTTAACCCCTAATCTGCCGACCGCCACCTACGTTATATTTATGTACCCCTAATCTGCTGCCCCTAACCCCGCCGACCCCTGTATTACATTTATTAAACCCTAACTTGCCCCCCACAACGTCGCCGCCAGCTACTTAAAATAATTAACCCCTAATCTTCCGACAGCAAATCGCCGCCACCTACGTTATCCCTATGTACCCCTAATCTGCTGCCCCTAACATCGCCGACCCCTATATTATATTTATTAACCCCTAATCTGCCCCCCTTAACGTCGCCGACACCTGCCTACACTTATTAACCCCTAATCTGCCGAGCGGACCTGAGTGCTACTATAATAAATGTATTAACCCCCAATCCGCCTCACTAACCCTATCATAAATAGTATTAACCCCTAATCTGCCCTCCCTAACATCGCCGACACCTAACTTCAATTATTAACCCCTAATCTGCCGACCGGAGCTCACCGCTATTCTAATAAATGGATTAACCCCTAAAGCTAAGTCTAACCCTAACACTAACACCCCCCTAAGTTAAATATAATTTTTATCTAACGAAATAAATTAACTCTTATTAAATAACTTATTCCTATTTAAAGCTAAATACTTACCTGTAAAATAAATCCTAATATAGCTACAATATAAATTATAATTATATTATAGCTATTTTAGGATTAATATTTATTTTACAGGCAACTTTGTAATTATTTTAACCAGGTACAATAGCTATTAAATAGTTAAGAACTATTTAATAGTTACCTAGTTAAAATAATAACAAATTTACCTGTAAAATAAATCCTAACCTAAGTTATAATTAAACCTAACACTACCCTATCAATAAAATAATTAAATAAACTACCTACAATTACCTACAATTAACCTAACACTACACTATCAATAAATTAATTAAACACAATTCCTACAAATAAATACAATTAAATAAACTAGCTAAAGTACAAAAAATAAAAAAGAACTAAGTTACAGAAAATAAAAAAATATTTACAAACATAAGAAAAATATTACAACAATTTTAAACTAATTACACCTACTCTAAGCCCCCTAATAAAATAACAAAGCCCCCCAAAATAAAAAATTCCCTACCCTATTCTAAATTAAAAAAGTTACAAGCTCTTTTACCTTACCAGCCCTGAACAGGGCCCTTTGCGGGGCATGCCCCAAGAATTTCAGCTCTTTTGCCTGTAAAAAAAAACATACAATACCCCCCCCCAACATTACAACCCACCACCCACATACCCCTAATCTAACCCAAACCCCCCTTAAATAAACCTAACACTAAGCCCCTGAAGATCTTCCTACCTTGTCTTCACCATCCAGGTATCACCGATCCGTCCTGGCTCCAAGATCTTCATCCAACCCAAGCGGGGGTTGGCGATCCATAATCCGGTCCAGAAGAGGCTCCAAAGTCTTCCTCCTATCCGGCAAGAAGAGGACATCCGGACCGGCAAACATCTTCTCCAAGCGGCATCTTCGATCTTCTTCCATCCGGAGCGAAGCGGCACGATCCTGAAGACATCCAGCGAGCGGAACATCCATCCGGACCGACGACTGAACGACGAATGACTGTTCCTTTAAGGGACGTCATCCAAGATGGCGTCCCTCGAATTCCGATTGGCTGATAGGATTCTATCAGCCAATCGGAATTAAGGTAGGAATTTTCTGATTGGCTGATGGAATCAGCCAATCAGAATCAAGTTCAATCCGATTGGCTGATCCAATCAGCCAATCAGATTGAGCTCGCATTCTATTGGCTGTTCCGATCAGCCAATAGAATGCGAGCTCAATCTGATTGGCTGATTGGATCGGCCAATCGGATTGAACTAGATTCTGATTGGCTGATTCCATCAGCCAATCAGAAAATTCCTACCTTAATTCCGATTGGCTGATAGAATCCTATCAGCCAATCGGAATTCGAGGGACGCCATCTTGGATGACGTCCCTTAAAGGAACAGTCATTCGTCGTTCAGTCGTCGGTCCGGATGGATGTTCCGCGCTGGATGTCTTCAGGATCCTGCCGCTTCGCTCCGGATGGAAGAAGATCGAAGATGCCGCTTGGAGAAGATGTTTGCCGGTCCGGATGTCCTCTTCTTGCCGGATAGGAGGAAGACTTTGGAGCCTCTTCTGGACCGGATTATGGATCGCCAACCCCCGCTTGGGTTGGATGAAGATCTTGGAGCCAGGACGGATCGGTGATACCTGGATGGTGAAGACAAGGTAGGAAGATCTTCAGGGGCTTAGTGTTAGGTTTATTTAAGGGGGGTTTGGGTTAGATTAGGGGTATGTGGGTGGTGGGTTGTAATGTTGGGGGGGGGGTATTGTATGTTTTTTTTTACAGGCAAAAGAGCTGAAATTCTTGGGGCATGCCCCGCAAAGGGCCCTGTTCAGGGCTGGTAAGGTAAAAGAGCTTGTAACTTTTTTAATTTAGAATAGGGTAGGGAATTTTTTATTTTGGGGGGCTTTGTTATTTTATTAGGGGGCTTAGAGTAGGTGTAATTAGTTTAAAATTGTTGTAATATTTTTCTTATGTTTGTAAATATTTTTTTATTTTCTGTAACTTAGTTCTTTTTTATTTTTTGTACTTTAGCTAGTTTATTTAATTGTATTTATTTGTAGGAATTGTGTTTAATTAATTTATTGATAGTGTAGTGTTAGGTTAATTGTAGGTAATTGTAGGTAGTTTATTTAATTATTTTATTGATAGGGTAGTGTTAGGTTTAATTATAACTTAGGTTAGGATTTATTTTACAGGTAAATTTGTTATTATTTTAACTAGGTAACTATTAAATAGTTCTTAACTATTTAATAGCTATTGTACCTGGTTAAAATAATTACAAAGTTGCCTGTAAAATAAATATTAATCCTAAAATAGCTATAATATAATTATAATTTATATTGTAGCTATATTAGGATTTATTTTACAGGTAAGTATTTAGCTTTAAATAGGAATAAGTTATTTAATAAGAGTTAATTTATTTCGTTAGATAAATATTATATTTAACTTAGGGGGGTGTTAGTGTTAGGGTTAGACTTAGCTTTAGGGGTTAATCCATTTATTAGAATAGCGGTGAGCTCCGATCGGAAGATTAGGGGTTAATAATTGAAGTTAGGTGTCGCCGATGTTAGGGAGGGCAGATTAGGGGTTAATACTATTTATGATAGGGTTAGTGAGGCGGATTAGGGGTTAATAACTTTATTATAGTAGCGCTCAGGTCCGCTCGGCAGATTAGGGGTTAATAAGTGTAGGCAGGTGTCGGCGACGTTGTGGGGGGCAGGTTAGGGGTTAATAAATATAATATAGGGGTCGGCGGTGTTAGGGGTAGCAGATTAGGGGTACATAGGGATAACGTAGGTGGCGGCGGTTTACGGAGCGGCAGATTAGGGGTTTAAAAAAATATGCAGGGGTCAGCGATAGCGGGGGCGGCAGATTAGGGGTTAATAAGTGTAAGGCTAGTGGTGTTTAGACTCAGGGTACATGTTAGAGTGTTAGGTGCAGACGTAGGAAGTGTTTCCCCATAGGAAACAATGGGGCTGCGTTAGGAGCTGAACGCTGCTTTTTTGCAGGTGTTAGGTTTTTTTTCAGCTCAAACAGCCCCATTGTTTCCTATGGGGGAATCGTGCACGAGCACGTTTTTGAGGCCGGCCGCGTCCGTAAGCAACTCTGGTATCGAGAGTTGTATTTGCGGTAAAAATGCTCTACGCTCCTTTTTTGGAGTATAACGCAGCATTTGTTTGAACTCTCGATACCAGAGTTAATTTTATGGTGCGGCCAGAAAAAAGCCTGCGGAGCGTTAACAGCCCTTTTACCGCCGAACTCCAAATCTAGGCCGTAGTAACTATATACACAAGGAGTCACTATATACACAAGTAATCACTATATACACAAGGAGTCCCTATATACACAAGTAGTCACTATATACACAAGGAGTCACTATATATATACACAAGTAGTCACTATATACACAAGGAGTCACTATATACACAAGGAGTCACTATATACACAAGTAATCACTATAACCACAAGTAGTCACTATATACACATGTAGTCACTATATATATATATATATATATATATATATATACACACAAGTAGTCACTAAATACACAAGGAGTCCCTATATACACAAGTAGTCACTATATACACAAGGAGTCACTATATACACAAGTAATTACTATATACACAAGGAGTCACTATATATATATATATATATATATATATACAAGTAGTCACTACAAGTAGTCACTATATACACAAGGAGTCACTATATATATACACAAGTAGTCACTATATACACAAGGAGTCACTATATATATATATATATATATATACAAGTAGTCACTATATACACAAGTAGTCACTATATACACAAGGAGTCACTATATACACAAGTAATTACTATATACACAAGGAGTCACTATATATATATATATATATATATATATATATACAAGTAGTCACTACAAGTAGTCACTATATACACAAGGAGTCACTATATATATACACAAGTAGTCACTATATACACAAGGAGTCACTATATATATATATACATATATATATATATATATATATAATATATATATATACAAGTAGTCACTATATACACAAGTAGTCACTATATACACAAGCAGTCACTATATACACAAGCAGTCACTATATACACAAGTAGTCACTATATACACAAGCAGTCACTATATACACAAGCAGTCACTATATACACAAGTAGTCACTATATACACAAGCAGTCACTATATACACAAGTAGTCACTATATACACAAGCAGTCACTATATACACAAGCAGTCACTATATACACAAGTAGTCACTATATACACATGGGGTCATTATAAACACAAGGAAGAAACATAAGTGCAGACATACTCATAAACTAGAGAGGACAAGACAGGAAAAAGATCAGGAGAAACTAAAAATACACTTCAACTAAACTGAGAAAAATATACAGTGGTGCTTGGGTGTGACAGATAAAGAGAAGTAGCTACAAGTTTATTCTTATTTATATGTAATGTATGAAAAACCACTCTTGTTGACTTAGTAATGTCTGTATTACTGACATGAAATAATAAATATATATAAATGGAGTTGTGAGAAAGAAACATCAGTCAAGATTAAACGACTTGAGGCAGCAGCAGTAAAGTGCAGTGAAAAACGATGATCCGGCCTTTTGAGACAGGAGAATATTGTGCACTGTACGCAATGCACTCACACTGATGTGCAGCCGCTTGTGGTGTAATGAGGAGGTCTTTACATCTATCAAAGTAAATCACATTACTGGAGAGTAACAATAGTGATTATTACCGTTCTTCTATTGCCATCTATCTCTCAGTCCCCTGCCAGGAGTATATCTAATGCTGTCTGCTAATCCAAAATAATTCCTGGGGGTCTACGTTTTATAGAAATCCCCTCTTCCTGCTTCAGTCTCTTAAAATCTAGCGCACAAGATCTTGAAGCTTATATCATACAGTTTGTATGACAATGTTTATCTCATAAAGACTGCATGCATTAAACACACACACACATATATCATTATTATTGCAAAATATTTTCTAGATTTTATTTTCAAGCACAAAAAAGGTGCAATAAAAAAATGAGGAACAGGAACCCCACATTTTTTATTTCATGATTCAGATTGTAACAACTTTCTAATTTACTTTTGTCATCAAATTTTCTCCATTCTCTTGGAATCTTTTGTTGAAAAGCAGGAACACAATCTCATTAGCGTGCGCGTGTTAGGAGCTCTATATGGTAACGGTTTTGCAAGATTGTTATCCATTTGCATAAGCACTAGATGGCAGCAAAAAAGTGCAAACAGAGATTGCGCTCGAGCGAACGTGTTTACTTTCAACTTGTAATACGAGTACTATTTTTAACGCGTGCAAAAAGCCGAAAGAACACAATATTGTTCATGTGCAAAAGTAAGCGCTCCACTCGCAATCTAGTAATGTAAATTAAGTATGATTTCCCTGTGTACTTTCAATAACTTAATGTCAATTTGCATTTTATTGCACTCTATTAATTCAAAATTTAACGCACACTTTGATTTTAAAATTGTGTACATGCTATACATTATTCTAGTAATAAAGCAAGCATCCATAATAGACAAGGAAGGCTGCTATCATGAAATACACAAAATACACTTATCTCAGGCCTAGAAGTACATTCCCTCAAAAATAGCATAAGCCCAAACTAATGTACTTACAACCATATTTGCAATGTCTTTTGGTGCTGACCAATTAGAGGAGTATTTGTAAGCACAAACACTTGCACAGAAATGCAAAGAAAGACCATACCCGCTTGATTGATATAAGTGCTCTAACCCATTACCTATGGGCCCCATTTATGAAACGGCATAATCAGCCTCGGGCTGTTGTGGAGCAGACTTGCCCATGCTCATTTAGAACCTTGTCTGCATGCATATTTACAATAATACCTGCAACCTTGTGGCACAAGTCCTTTTGTATTGCTTCATTACACAAAGAAAATTTAGTATATGAAAAACACAAACAAAATAAAACTATGACGCTCAAAAAGAGCTAAATATTTGCAGTATCCGGCTCGACAAACAAAAATATTACCCCTTCCAGACTATTATGACATCATCAATATAGCGTTTGTAGAGGACCAGATTTGCCGCAAGTATGCTGGAGCTGATGAACAATTGCTCCCATAATCCCATAAAAAGTTTTGCATGACTTGGGGCAAATCAGTAACAAAGAAAACACAAAGAGAGGATAATAAAGTTTTTGTCCCATTTATTACTACAGTGTATATATTGTCAAAATAGGCATTTGATAGAGAACATTATAAAGAAACATTGGTCAGTATTTAGAAGTGATGACAAATTGGACGAAATCTTGCCAAGATTTCAAAACATTATCTATAAAAAAGCAAGATATCTGAATTGAAAAAGAAAAAAGTAAAGGGTACTCAAAGAGTAAGGCAATAATATAAAAGGTTTCTTTCCATATATAAATTGTAAGGCATGTAAGCATGCAAAAAAGACCAAAGAATGTAAGTCAAATATTACAGGCAAAAGCTATAAGATACATAACACTATAAAATGCACGGATACAAATATACGGCTAGATTACGAGATTTGTCGGTAAGGCTGTGCGGTGCTAACGAGCAGTTTATGCTCACCTCTCACCTACAGACAACGCTGGTATTACGGGTTTTTTTAACCGTTAGCCGCAGAAAAGTGAGCGAAGAGCAAAATTTAGCTCCACATCTCACCTCAATACCAGCGCTGCTTACGGTAGCAGTGAGCTGGCTAAACGTGCTTGTGCATGATTTCCAAATAGGAATCAATGGGACATTGCCGGCTAAAAAAAACCTAACACCTGCAAAAAATCAGCGTTCAGCTCTTAACGCAGCCCCATTGATTCCTATGGGGAAAGAAAATTTACGTTTACACCTAACACCCTAACATGAACCCTGAGTCTAAACACCCCTAATCTTACACTTATTAACCGCCGCCACCTACATTATACTTATGAATCCCTAATCTGATGCCCCCAACATCGCCGCAACCTACATTATATTTATTAACCCCTAATCTGCCACCCCCAATGTCGCTGCAAGCTAACTACACTTATTAACCCCTAATCTGCTGCCCCCAACGTCGCCGCCACTATAATAAAGTTATTAACCCCTAAACCTAAGTCTAAACCTAACCCTAACCCCCCTAACTTTAAAACTTTAAACTAATTACACCTAAGCTAATCCCCCTAATAAAATTTAAAAGCCCCCCAAAATAATAAAAATCTCTACCCTATACTAAATTACAAATAGCCCTTAAAATGGCCTTTTGTGGGGCATTGCCCAAAAGTAATCAGCTCTTTTACCTGTAAAAAAATACAATACCCCCCCAACATTAAAACCCACCACCCACACACCCAACCCTACTCTAAAACCCACCCATCCTCCCTTAATAAAACCTAACACTAACCCTTTGAAGATCACCCTACCTTGAGACGTCTTCACCCAACCGGGCAGAAGTGGTCCTCCAGATGGGCAGAAGTCTTCATCCAGATGGCATCTTCTATCTTCATCCATCCGGAGCGGAGCAGGTCCATCTTCAAGACATTCAACGCGGAGCATCCTCTTCTGTCTTCATCCGATGACTAAATGACGGTACCTTTAAGTGACGTCATCCAAGATGGCGTCCCTTCAATTCCGATTGGCTGATAGAAATCAGCCAATCGGAATTAAGGTAGAAAAAATACTATTGGCTGATGCTTAAATACTGACTTTTAAATGTGGTACCAGGCTTGACAGGAGAGGGTCTACCGCTCACTTTTAGGAAGACTCGTAATACCGGCGTTATGCGAGTCCCATTAAAAATATGGGATACGCAATTGATGTAAGTGGATTTGCGGTAAAAAAAGTGAGCGGTACACCTGTACCTGCAAGACTCGTAATACCAGCGTTAGAAAAAAAGCAGCGTTGGGACCTCTCAACGCTGATTTTTAAGGCTAACGCAAATCTCGTAATCTAGGTGTTTGTGTACCTTTTAGAGTGTAAATGTGGAAAACAATATATAGGAGAGTCAGAAAGATCTTTACGTGACAGGATCAGAGAGCATATATGGTCAATTTAAAATCATGAAAAAGAAAGGAATAAGGACCTACTAATACCTAAATACTTTTATGAGTGTAACAATGTAAATGAAAAATGCTTATTCTACATAAGTATTGATAATGTTAGAGCAAATTAGAGGGGGACATATATTCATAAAAATCTATTAAAATTAGAAACAAAATGGATATACGAGTTAAAAACACCTAGTGGTCTTAACCAAGAAATAGAAATAGGATGTTTTTTTGTCAGATTAACTCAATCTCTTGTTGCATGACATGTATTCACACTAGGCATACATTTACACAATTACTAAAATAGACTGTGTTATACAGAGTATCATGAAATATTAACTCCAAATTAGTTTATCAATTCAACTGTATATATGTTAGATTATACGATCATTCCTATTCTCCTACACAAGAGGATATGTAGTCTTTAAGATATAGTTACCCTCACTTATTTCTAAATATACCACTACAAAAATAAAAATATCATTGTCTCAGTGAACAGTATCCTTTAAATTACAATTCACCATATTTTATTTATTTATGAGTTTTAGTAAATTATTATCACTTTTGTATGCTTTTTTAAGGGGATGAAATGCTTTTAAATGTTTTTAGATTTTTTAAATATTGCCCTTTCTATACAAATTGAATCATTTAATGTTTATCCCTAAAAAATGTTTAAAATGTTTAGGATTAACTACATTATAGAATGCACTTTTTATTGTTGTAATTTAGCATGTATTAATATTATTTTTAAATTAAGATATCTTTGTAAAATATATTGGTCCAATATGCATAGATAAACATTGTTTTAAATTACCCATCATTGCGCTATAAATCCGCATAAACACTCTTATAATTTTAAATATATTAATTTTAAAAATTGAAATATATGGGAGCAGGGTATGTAGCGTGGTGAATGATTGGTGAGAACAGAGCTTGAGAAAGGCACGTCTGCCTAAACGTGTTGCTCTGTTTTTGTCCAAGTCAGGCTTTTGTAGTTAGCAAAAAATCCATTACAGTGAAGACCACAATCGAAAAAGATACAAGCGGTCGGATTTGCTACACATTTGCCTTACCGCCTCACACTGCTTCAATCACGCTTTGGAAACCTTTGAGGGGGGCCAGCACCTTTCCGGTGTAAGTACTGAGAAATACCTTTTTAACTTACCTATATACTTTGTAACAAGGATTCTGTCTCACTATAGGAGTTCCAGATCATGTTTCTTCCTGCAGCTACTTTGAATTCGAAGTCTCTGGATTTTTAATCACCATAACCAACTTCACACCACCAATATTAATTGCATTTGTTCTCTGGACTTTGCTGTTGTCCTTTTTAACTGTTGCTTCTCTCATGCAATGCTATACCATATGTGTGTATCCACTGGTATAAGTGTATAACCATTGCAAGATTGTTTTTTATTTATATTGTATTGTATTGCATCATGCTTATGTAAAAGTATTTTTTTAAATTTCAACGTTTATCATGTATAAATAAACACATTATTTTTATGTTTGTTTGTCTAGCCGGATATTGCAAACATTTAGCTCTTGTGTTTTTCACATACTAAATTTTCTTTTTACAAATAGGGACTTAGGGAGATCCCCCATAGCTATTGGCTTTGTCTGTCAGTATTTTCTTTTTGAAGCGCATTGACTTAGACTCTTTGTTTTCTATTGCTTAATTAAAGCAAACTAAAATACTGGAGAATAAATATAATGGACAAATGTGGATTATTTTGAGGTAAATACATTGTTCCTGACCATACAAAATATTAACCATAAGAAACTTTCAATATGGTCCATAAGAATAAAACAAGTTTAAGAACCTTAATATGTTGGGCAACTTTATAAATCTGTATAAAACTCATTTATCATCTGTCAAGTCCCTCAAAATCTATCATTTACTACACACATAGCAAAGTACTTTTAGATCTCCTAAGCATAAGAGGAAATAATGTGACCTTGTTGATCACAAGCCAGGAGCTGAACCTGTGACCTTGGAGATGAGGGCTTGCAGAGACAAAAATAACATAAATGTTCAAATGGTACACCACATATCAGTTCAGTCCTGTATGCCGTGTGGGATCAGCTGGATGTTTTAGGTGGAAACGGAACAACAACAAAGATTGAATATACATCCAACTCACCACTGTGAAGAAGAGCATTAAACCGGGACCAGCAGGGACCGTGGTATATAACCACTCCTACCCGTTTCGCCGTTCAACCGACCGTGGCTCCAACCGAGGTACAAACACTTGTAGAGCTCTCACCACTCCCTGCTACAACTGCAGCGTGTATACCTGGCGCTTCCGTATGAAGTAATCCCACTCCTCTAAAATGTATAAGATAAAGAAAGTTAAAAAAAAGCAGCAGCAGCCTTCTTTGAGTAAAAACGATGAAACCCTTTATTGGGGTACATTTTAAAATTTAAAAATTGATCCAAAGCAGCATCATGAAAACAGCACTCCAACAGTATTGCAAGAACAATAATTGTTCTTGCAATACTGTTGGAGTGTTGTTTTCATGATACTGCTTTGGATCAATTTTTAAATGTACCCCAATAAAGGATTTGATAGTTTTTACTCAAAGAAGGCTGCTGCTGCTTTTTTGGGATTTTCTTTATCTTGCAGAGACATAACCTTGTTGGTCACAAGCCAGGATTCAAATTTGTTACCTTGGAGATGAGTGCTTGCAGAGTCATAACCTAGTTGGTCACAAGCCAAGAGTTGAACTAATGACCTTGGAGATGAGTGCTTGCAGAGACATAACCATGTTGGTCACAAGCCAGGAGTTGAACCTGTGACCTTGGAGATGAGTGCTTGCAGAGCCATAACCTTGTTGGTCACATGCCAAAAGTTTAACCTGTGACCTTAGAGATAAGTGCTTGCAGAGCCATACCTTGTTGGTCACAAGCCAGGAGTTGAACCTGTGACCATGGAGATAAATGTTTACAGAGCATAACCTTGTTGGTCACAAGCCAGAAGTTGAACCTGTGGCCTTGGTGATGAGTGCTTGTAGAGCATAACCTTGCTGGCAACATGCCAGAAACAGTACATGTTACCTTGAAGATAAGTGCTTGCAGAGTCATACCTTGTTGGTCACAAGCCAGGAGTTGAAACTGTGACCTTGGAGATGAATGCTTGCAGAGCATAACCTTTTTGGCAACATGCCAGAAACAGTACATGTTACCTTGAAGATAAGTGCTTGCAGAGCCATACCTTGTTGGTCACAAGCCAGAAGTTGAACCTGTGACCTTGGAGATGAATGCTTGCAGAGCATAACCGTGTTGGTCACAAGCCAGGAGTTGAACCTATGACCTTGGAGATGAGTGCTTGAAGAGCTATAACCTTGTTGGTCACAAGTCAGGAGTTGAACTTGTGACCTTGGAGATGAATGCTTGCAGAGCATAACCTTGTTGGTCACAAGCCAGGAGTTGAACCTATGACCTTGGAGATGAGTGCTTGAAGATCTATAACCTTGTTGGTCACAAGCCAGGAGTTGAACCTGTTACCTTAGAGATGAGTGCTTGCAGAGCCATAACCTTGTTGGTCACAACCCAGGAGTTGAACCTGTGACCTTGGAGATGAATGCTTGCTGAGCATAACCTTGTTGGTCCCAAGCCAGAAGTTAAACCTGTGACCTTTGAGATGAATGCTTGCAGAGCAAAACCTTGTTGGTCACAAGCCAGGAGTTAAACCTGTGACCTTGGAGATGAGTGCTTGCAGAGAATAACCTTGTTGGTCACAAGCCAGGATCTGAACCTATGACCTTGGAGATGAGTGCTTGCAGAGTCATAACCTTGTGGTCATAAGCCAGAAGCTGAACCTATGACCTTAAAGATGAATGCTTACAGAGCCATAACATTGTTGGTCACATGCCAGAAGTTGACCCTGTGACCTTGGAGATGAATGCTTGCAGAGCATAACCTTGTTGATCACAAGCCAGAAGTTGAACCTGTGATCTAGGAGATGAATGCTTGCAGAGCATAACCTTGTTGGTCACAAGCCAGGAGTTGAATATGTGACCTTGGAGATGAGTGCTTGCAAAGCCATAACCTTGTGGTCACAATCCAGGAGTTAAACCTGTGACCTTGAAAATGAGTGCTTGCAGAGCTATAACCTAGTTGGTCACAAGCCAGGAGTTGAAACTGTGACCTTGGAGATTAATGCTTGCTGAGCCATAACCTTGTGGTCACAAGCCAGGAGTTGAATCTGTGACCTTGGAGATGAGTGCTTGCAGAGCATAACCTTGTTGGTCACAATCCAGGAGCTGAACCTTTGGCCTTGGATATGAGTGCTTGCAGAGCCATACCATGTTGGTCAAAAGCCAGGAGCTGAACCTGTGACACTGTAGATGAGTGCTTGCAGAGCCATAACCTTGTGGTCACAAGCCAGGAGTTGAACCTGTGACCTTAGATATGAGTGCTTGCAGAGCCATACCCATGTTGGTTACAAGCCTGGAGTTGAACCTGTGACCTTAGAGATGAGTGCTTGCAGAGACATAATCTTGTTTGTCACAATCCAGAAGTGGAACCTGTAACCATGAAAATCAGTGCTTGCAGAGCCATAACCTTTTTAGAGTGAGAGGGTGGGGGTAGGGCAAAGTATATTATAACAAGAGATTCAGTGGTTAAGGGCAGGTGGCCCAATTTGAGTTTTATAATCTCCTAACCACAGAGATCTCCTGCTACAGATTTAAAGTTAAGGACAGAACACAACTAATAAATAATTGTAAATAGGCTTACAAGTAGAAGTAGGTAACTTAAATCTGTGAAGGAAATTTCCACCATTGCCCTAACTGAATCAAGGCTAAGTAGTTTTAATTTAGAAAAAAATGTTTCTTCATTCACACACTAAAGTTTATTAAATCAAAATTTAACCACACATACACTTAGCAGAAGCTAAAAATTAAAAACACTGCACCTAAGTTGAACTAAGATTTTTGAATTTAATCTGAAATCAGTATCACTGGTATCAAGCAGCAAAGATTATAGTTGTAAGCTAAGCCCTTACAATCCGAGGGCTATTTTAAATTTTAACTTTTTACAAATTATTAAAGCTGCATTTTTACCAGATCAACTAAGGTGAGCAAATTAAAAGGAAGGGGAAAGACAAAGCTTATCCCCAGGACCCCTGACGTACGTTTCACAAAAAACGCTTCCTCAGAGGGGTGTGGAGCTGCTGCAAAATGCTCTATTTATGAGTCATTAAGACTCTCCTCCGGTGTTGGAGTGGATGTCCCTTGATTGCCAGAGTTACATTTTCATTGGCTCATACAAATGTCAGTCACAGAAGTAACTGGTGATAGGGTACATAAAAGGATTGGAATTCAAAACGTCACGCTGCGTTCAAAAATGGGCGTTGTTGTTTACATTGACATTTATTGAACAAATCTCATTGGAGGATTGATCAACCATATGTTATGCTGATGTCTATCGTTGCTTATCTGACATGTCAATGCGAGGTATACCGCAGTAACTTAACAAGTTAGATCGCTTACCATAAATAGATAGATCATGTTAATATATCCCTTGTATATAAACAAACATTGCACTTAGGGAATACGTTTAGTAAAATTGCTGTCCGAAATAATCATACCTGGATACGGGGGATAGTGCATATAAGTGCATATAAATGAGAATCGACATATCATATCTCCCATTAGATATTACTAAACAGTATGCAGCGGTGGTTATTATTGATGGATGTGATGAATCTGCTCATTAGCATTTATTCCGTCTATACAAGTGCACTGCTATATACGCTAACATTAGTGTTATGTCTGGAGTGGGCGTGTTTGTTTATATTTACTTCTGTAGTAACGATCTTATTGGCTGATCACTTATAACATATGTTAACACATGAATCTAGAACATGGAGTAGTTATTGACAGATCTAAGCGTGTATTATGATCTATAAGATTTGATTTTGTTTTAGTCCGCTGTTGGCTTATGTGAGTGATATATAGGAATAAGATATATCTACACGAAAACCAATTACTTAGTCTAATCTGGGTGAACTGCTTATACTTTTAATTCCCATGTAAAATTCTAAAAAGAAAAGAAAGGTTACATAAAAGGCACCACTGTTTGTTGGAGAATGAACAGATACCAGGGATGAATTGTGGAGATGTTAATATTATTGTAGGCACAAATATGGTATGATGCCTCTTATTGGAACATGTATATCCGAAATAGCCTTTAGTTCATATTAGTTACCTATTCGGTTATATTTCCAAAGTGGAATAGTATACTTGGGTTTATTAAAAGTGAATAGTATACTTAATTATAATGAGATATTATTGTTCTCAGTAATACAAATGCTAATTTTGTATATAATGTTCAGGTCAGATCACTTTATCATTAATAGGTGAAAAAATTATTATGAACGAAAATTGACGTGAAAATAAAACATAAATTGTGTGAAGAGTGCTATGGTGTGTGAAAGAATAAAGTTACATAATAAAATTAACATAAAAAGGGGGGGGAGAGACAAAGGTGAGACATGCCTAATCTAGTGTGTATATATTCACTGGATGAAATCTGCTTATCCAAAATGTATAGGCTAACATGTGTACCGTGTGTGAATAAATAAACAAGTCGATTATAACTCTAAATGAATTTAGCTTATACGAAGTGTACAGGGTGACATGTGTACCATTCTGTGAATTAAATAGGCGAGTTAAAGTGTAGTACCCTTAATCTAGAAATTAGGGTAGTGTGGTGATTGTTAGATCATTATAAGTGAAATCTGGAATAAGCCAGAAAATTTTTTTTTTTTAAATACGTGATAAGATAAAGCAGTGATGAAAAGTGATACCCCATTTCATTTATAAATATACAAAGTAATTGTTGAAGTCATTCATGCCATTAGGTTTTACAGAGTTTAAACGGTAAATCCATTTACATTCAAGTTTGAGTAATGTCTTCTCCAGATTGCCTCCTCGTATTCCCAGTGAGGCTTTCTGAATGACCATATATTTCAGATTGCTAGTGGAACACTTGTGATGTATTTGGAAGTGTTTTGCTACAGAAGTTAACTTTTTGCCACGGGCTTCATCCTTGTTGGCATTTTTTATGTTGTTAGTATGTTCAAGAATACGTACTCTGATCTCCCGAGTTGTCATGCCAACATAGATCATTTTGCATTGGCAAAAAAGAGCATACACAACCGCAATAGTTCTACAGGAGAAATGAGAAGCTAAATTATATAACTGGCCATCTTTGTCTTGAATGGTTTTTGACTTCATTACGTATGGGCATGCTGAGCAAGTCCCACATGGAAACATCCCTGGATCAGTGTCCTTTTTCTTAAAGGCTCTTACATAGTGGCTAGAGACGAGTCTATCCCTGAGATTTGTGGGTCTTTTGTACCCAATTGAAATTCTGTCACCAATGTTTTCCTTCAGAGAGGGATCATTTTGCAGAATTTTCCAGTGTTGGTTGATTATTTTAGTTATTTCTGACATTTGTGGGTTATATGTAGTGATTAATCTTGGATTAGACTCACTAGTATTTTTGACCTTGGGAATGAGTAAATTTTCTCTGTGGGTATTTAGGGCCTTATATTTGGCTCGTTTGACTGCTTTTTTGCTATAGCCTCGTGCCATAAGTCTGTCCATTAAGTTTTTGCTTTCCGTGAGATATATGTCAGTGCTGGAACAGTTACGTCTTAGGCGCAGAAATTCCCCGAAGGGGATAGCCTTAAGGGTACATGGTGGATGAGCACTAGACCTATGTAATAGAGTGTTAGTCGCTGTTTCTTTTCGGTAAATGGTGGTGTTAATGTAACCATCTTCTTTCTTGAATATGGTTATATCCAGAAAGGAAATTTTATGTTGATCGGCTGAATATGTTAATTTGATGTTTTTATTATTCATGTTTATTTTGTTCATGAATTGATCTAATTCCAGAGATGTTCCTTGCCATATGAATAAGACATCATCTATATATCTTATCCATAGCGGAATATGATCAGTATGATGTTGTAGTTCAGTTGAGAATACATTAAAGAGCTCCCAGTACCCCAAAAACAGATTGGCATATGTAGGTGCGCAGGCCGTACCCATCGCGGTACCCTGCGTCTGTAAATAGTACCTATCGTTAAAGGTGAAGAAATTGTGTGTCAAGATAAACTGCAGTAGTTGGATTACAAAATTATTATGCTCATCATTGTCATTTGTATTTGTTGACAAGAAATACTTGATGGCTGCTATTCCATCTGTGTGTCTGATATTAGTGTAGAGAGACTCTACATCTGCAGTTACAAGCCACATGTCATCAGAGAGCTGAATATTTTGTAATATTTGCAATACCTCCATGGTATCACGGACATATGAAGGTAATGTGTTTAAGTACTCTCTTAATCTTTGGTCGACATATCTGCTGGCCTTTTCTGTTAGATTTTCATTCCCAGAAACGATAGGTCTGCCAGGGGGTATTTGGGAGTTCTTGTGCACCTTTGGTAAGAAATATAACGTAGCGACTTTAGGGTGATCTACAGTTAAATACTTTTTCTCAGTATTGGTAATGATATTGTCTGTCCAGGCTTGTTTGACTAAGTTGTTATATTGTGTCAAATATGAGCTTTGAGGATTAAAGATCAATTGTTTATAGCAGGTAGAATTGGATAGCTGTCTGGAGGCTTCGTCTATATACATTTTGGATGGCCACAATACCACATTCCCACCCTTGTCAGACGGCTTTATAGTGATGTCTTTCCAAGATTCAATCTCATTCAGAGCTTTAAATTCTGATATTGTCAAATTGTGATTCTTTCGAGTAACAGGCAATTGCTCAATTTGATTACAGACCATTTTACAGAATACCTGAATTTCAGGTGAATTTGACATAGAGGGAACATATTTGGATTTAGGTTTCAGTGTGGATTTCCATGTACTGGAATCAGGTGGGGTAACATCATTGGTATCAGTCATATTCCCATCACTGAGTTGTTCTAATAGATCAACTGTACTTAGATCTTCTGCGTCTAATATATTGGGATTATAGGCATATATTTTTTTCAGCATCAACTTGCGTGAAAATAAATGTATGTCTTTTATTAATTCAAATTTATTGAGAGAATTAACTGGACAAAAAGATAATCCCTTAGATAATACATCTATATGATCTTGGTTCAGTGTGTGATCTGACAGATTGATGACCCTTAGTTTGTCATCCTGATTTTGGAGAAGGGGCTTAGTTCCCTCCTCCTGGTAGATTGACGTGTTGGACCAGTGAATTTCCTTTTGTTCCCCCGTGAATAGGGTATTGTGTGATTGGTCTGCAATGTTGGAGGAGTTGGATTGTGTGGAGTTTGAACTAAAAAAGAAGAGGAGGATGTATTTAGTGACTGTGCTGCACTATGTGTCTTAGGTCTGGTGGATTGGGAGGCATTATCACTGCTATTGCTTCTCTGATTGGTGTGTTGGTTAGGATTACCTATCTCTGCTTCATTGTCAGAGATATCAGATTCACTATCAGCACTGCTGTCAGATTGTTGTATTATATATCTGTTGGATCTATGTCTAGATGTATGGTTACTGCGCCAACGGTATATTCTCTGATTTTGAAAGTCCTCTATATCTCTTTGGAGTTTCTGTTTTTTATTCGCTACTACTTCCATTTCTAATTTGTCTAGCTCATGTTGGTATTTATCATATTTTGCTTTGTAATCAAATTTTTCATCAAACTTTGACAACTGGGTGTTATATTCCTCTATTTCAGTGTCCAGTTTAGTGAGCTCTAATTTGTCGTGTTTTATTAGAATTTGGATTAATTTAAGTGAACACTCAGTTAATGCAGTTTCCCATTGTTTTACTAGATCTTCATTATTTAAAGTGAATGCAGGGAACACTTTCATTCTTAGACCCCTGGGTATTAGGTTTTTTTCGGCATACTTTTCGAAAAAGTGCCAGTTCCACCACCTTTTGGACTGCTTATGTAAAGTCTGATGTAGTTTGCACAGTACATTATTCAACTCTTCTTCATTAATTTGTATGTTATCACTATTAGTTGTATTAAACAGTGAATTTAATTCCTGTAACCTTTTTTGTTGGCGATTAGCTATATCGCCTTGAATATTCATAATTAATGTAGAAAGAAAAGACCCCCTAGAAAAACAAAAAAGGTTACAGGAATTAAATTCACTGTTTAATACAACTAATAGTGATAACATACAAATTAATGAAGAAGAGTTGAATAATGTACTGTGCAAACTACATCAGACTTTACATAAGCAGTCCAAAAGGTGGTGGAACTGGCACTTTTTCGAAAAGTATGCCGAAAAAAACCTAATACCCAGGGGTCTAAGAATGAAAGTGTTCCCTGCATTCACTTTAAATAATGAAGATCTAGTAAAACAATGGGAAACTGCATTAACTGAGTGTTCGCTTAAATTAATCCAAATTCTAATAAAACACGACAAATTAGAGCTCACTAAACTGGACACTGAAATAGAGGAATATAACACCCAGTTGTCAAAGTTTGATGAAAAATTTGATTACAAAGCAAAATATGATAAATACCAACATGAGCTAGACAAATTAGAAATGGAAGTAGTAGCGAATAAAAAACAGAAACTCCAAAGAGATATAGAGGACTTTCAAAATCAGAGAATATACCGTTGGCGCAGTAACCATACATCTAGACATAGATCCAACAGATATATAATACAACAATCTGACAGCAGTGCTGATAGTGAATCTGATATCTCTGACAATGAAGCAGAGATAGGTAATCCTAACCAACACACCAATCAGAGAAGCAATAGCAGTGATAATGCCTCCCAATCCACCAGACCTAAGACACATAGTGCAGCACAGTCACTAAATACATCCTCCTCTTCTTTTTTAGTTCAAACTCCACACAATCCAACTCCTCCAACATTGCAGACCAATCACACAATACCCAATTCACGGGGGAACAAAAGGAAATTCACTGGTCCAACACGTCAATCTACCAGGAGGAGGGAACTAAGCCCCTTCTCCAAAATCAGGATGACAAACTAAGGGTCATCAATCTGTCAGATCACACACTGAACCAAGATCATATAGATGTATTATCTAAGGGATTATCTTTTTGTCCAGTTAATTCTCTCAATAAATTTGAATTAATAAAAGACATACATTTATTTTCACGCAAGTTGATGCTGAAAAAAATATATGCCTATAATCCCAATATATTAGACGCAGAAGATCTAAGTACAGTTGATCTATTAGAACAACTCAGTGATGGGAATATGACTGATACCAATGATGTTACCCCACCTGATTCCAGTACATGGAAATCCACACTGAAACCTAAATCCAAATATGTTCCCTCTATGTCAAATTCACCTGAAATTCAGGTATTCTGTAAAATGGTCTGTAATCAAATTGAGCAATTGCCTGTTACTCGAAAGAATCACAATTTGACAATATCAGAATTTAAAGCTCTGAATGAGATTGAATCTTGGAAAGACATCACTATAAAGCCGTCTGACAAGGGTGGGAATGTGGTATTGTGGCCATAAAAAATGTATATAGACGAAGCCTCCAGACAGCTATCCAATTCTACCTGCTATAAACAATTGATCTTTAATCCTCAAAGCTCATATTTGACACAATATAACAATTTAGTCAAACAAGCCTGGACAGACAATATCATTACCAATACTGAGAAAAAGTATTTAACTGTAGATCACCCTAAAGTCGCTACGTTATATTTCTTACCAAAGGTGCACAAGAACTCCCAAATACCCCCTGGCAGACCTATCGTTTCTGGGAATGAAAATCTAACAGAAAAGGCCAGCAGATATGTCGACCAAAGATTAAGAGAGTACTTAAACACATTACCTTCATATGTCCGTGATACCATGGAGGTATTGCAAATATTACAAAATATTCAGCTCTCTGATGACATGTGGCTTGTAACTGCAGATGTAGAGTCTCTCTACACTAATATCAGACACACAGATGGAATAGCAGCCATCAAGTATTTCTTGTCAACAAATACAAATGACAATGATGAGCATAATAATTTTGTAATCCAACTACTGCAGTTTATCTTGACACACAATTTCTTCACCTTTAACGATAGGTACTATTTACAGACGCAGGGTACCGCGATGGGTACGGCCTGCGCACCTACATATGCCAATCTGTTTTTGGGGTACTGGGAGCTCTTTAATGTATTCTCAACTGAACTACAACATCATACTGATCATATTCCGCTATGGATAAGATATATAGATGATGTCTTATTCATATGGCAAGGAACATCTCTGGAATTAGATCAATTCATGAACAAAATAAACATGAATAATAAAAACATCAAATTAACATATTCAGCCGATCAACATAAAATTTCCTTTCTGGATATAACCATATTCAAGAAAGAAGATGGTTACATTAACACCACCATTTACCGAAAAGAAACAGCGACTAACACTCTATTACATAGGTCTAGTGCTCATCCACCATGTACCCTTAAGGCTATCCCCTTCGGGGAATTTCTGCGCCTAAGACGTAACTGTTCCAGCACTGACATATATCTCACGGAAAGCAAAAACTTAATGGACAGACTTATGGCACGAGGCTATAGCAAAAAAGCAGTCAAACGAGCCAAATATAAGGCCCTAAATACCCACAGAGAAAATTTACTCATTCCCAAGGTCAAAAATACTAGTGAGTCTAATCCAAGATTAATCACTACATATAACCCACAAATGTCAGAAATAACTAAAATAATCAACCAACACTGGAAAATTCTGCAAAATGATCCCTCTCTGAAGGAAAACATTGGTGACAGAATTTCAATTGGGTACAAAAGACCCACAAATCTCAGGGATAGACTCGTCTCTAGCCACTATGTAAGAGCCTTTAAGAAAAAGGACACTGATCCAGGGATGTTTCCATGTGGGACTTGCTCAGCATGCCCATACGTAATGAAGTCAAAAACCATTCAAGACAAAGATGGCCAGTTATATAATTTAGCTTCTCATTTCTCCTGTAGAACTATTGCGGTTGTGTATGCTCTTTTTTGCCAATGCAAAATGATCTATGTTGGCATGACAACTCGGGAGATCAGAGTACGTATTCTTGAACATACTAACAACATAAAAAATGCCAACAAGGATGAAGCCCGTGGCAAAAAGTTAACTTCTGTAGCAAAACACTTCCAAATACATCACAAGTGTTCCACTAGCAATCTGAAATATATGGTCATTCAGAAAGCCTCACTGGGAATACGAGGAGGCAATCTGGAGAAGACATTACTCAAACTTAAATGTAAATGGATTTACCGTTTAAACTCTGTAAAACCTAATGGCATGAATGACTTCAACAATTACTTTGTATATTTATAAATGAAATGGGGTATCACTTTTCATCACTGCTTTATCTTATCACGTATTTAAAAAAAAAAAATTTCTGGCTTATTCCAGATTTCACTTATAATGATCTAACAATCACCACACTACCCTAATTTCTAGATTAAGGGTACTACACTTTAACTCGCCTATTTAATTCACAGAATGGTACACATGTCACCCTGTACACTTCGTATAAGCTAAATTCATTTAGAGTTATAATCGACTTGTTTATTTATTCACACACGGTACACATGTTAGCCTATACATTTTGGATAAGCAGATTTCATCCAGTGAATATATACACACTAGATTAGGCATGTCTCACCTTTGTCTCTCCCCCCCCTTTTTATGTTAATTTTATTATGTAACTTTATTCTTTCACACACCATAGCACTCTTCACACAATTTATGTTTTATTTTCACGTCAATTCTCGTTCATAATAATTTTTTCACCTATTAATGATAAAGTGATCTGACCTGAACATTATATACAAAATTAGCATTTGTATTACTGAGAACAATAATATCTCATTATAATTAAGTATACTATTCACTTTTAATAAACCCAAGTATACTATTCCACTTTGGAAATATAACCGAATAGGTAACTAATATGAACTAAAGGCTATTTCGGATATACATGTTCCAATAAGAGGCATCATACCATATTTGTGCCTACAATAATATTAACATCTCCACAATTCATCCCTGGTATCTGTTCATTCTCCAACAAACAGTGGTGCCTTTTATGTAACCTTTCTTTTCTTTTTAGAATTTTACATGGGAATTAAAAGTATAAGCAGTTCACCCAGATTAGACTAAGTAATTGGTTTTCGTGTAGATATATCTTATTCCTATATATCACTCACATAAGCCAACAGCGGACTAAAACAAAATCAAATCTTATAGATCATAATACACGCTTAGATCTGTCAATAACTACTCCATGTTCTAGATTCATGTGTTAACATATGTTATAAGTGATCAGCCAATAAGATCGTTACTACAGAAGTAAATATAAACAAACACGCCCACTCCAGACATAACACTAATGTTAGCGTATATAGCAGTGCACTTGTATAGACGGAATAAATGCTAATGAGCAGATTCATCACATCCATCAATAATAACCACTGCTGCATACTGTTTAGTAATATCTAATGGGAGATATGATATGTCGATTCTCATTTATATGCACTTATATGCACTATCCCCCGTATCCAGGTATGATTATTTCGGACAGCAATTTTACTAAACGTATTCCCTAAGTGCAATGTTTGTTTATATACAAGGGATATATTAACATGATCTATCTATTTATGGTAAGCGATCTAACTTGTTAAGTTACTGCGGTATACCTCGCATTGACATGTCAGATAAGCAACGATAGACATCAGCATAACATATGGTTGATCAATCCTCCAATGAGATTTGTTCAATAAATGTCAATGTAAACAACAACGCCCATTTTTGAACGCAGCGTGACGTTTTGAATTCCAATCCTTTTATGTACCCTATCACCAGTTACTTCTGTGACTGACATTTGTATGAGCCAATGAAAATGTAACTCTGGCAATCAAGGGACATCCACTCCAACACCGGAGGAGAGTCTTAATGACTCATAAATAGAGCATTTTGCAGCAGCTCCACACCCCTCTGAGGAAGCGTTTTTTGTGAAACGTACGTCAGGGGTCCTGGGGATAAGCTTTGTCTTTCCCCTTCCTTTTAATTTGCTCACCTTAGTTGATCTGGTAAAAATGCAGCTTTAATAATTTGTAAAAAGTTAAAATTTAAAATAGCCCTCGGATTGTAAGGGCTTAGCTTACAACTATAATCTTTGCTGCTTGATACCAGTGATACTGATTTCAGATTAAATTCAAAAATCTTAGTTCAACTTAGGTGCAGTGTTTTTAATTTTTAGCTTCTGCTAAGTGTATGTGTGGTTAAATTTTGATTTAATAAACTTTAGTGTGTGAATGAAGAAACATTTTTTTCTAAATTAAAACTACTTAGCCTTGATTCAGTTAGGGCAATGGTGGAAATTTCCTTCACAGATTTAAGTTACCTACTTCTACTTGTAAGCCTATTTACAATTATTTATTAGAGCCATAACCTTGTTGGTTATAAGCCAGGAGTTGAACCTGTGACCTTGGAGATGAGTCCTTGCACAGCATAACCTTGTTGGCCACATGCCAGAAACTGAACCTGTGACCTTGTAAATGAGTGCTTGCAGAGCCATAACCTTGTTGGGTAGGAGTTGAACCTGCAACTTTGGAGATGAGTGCTTTCAGAACCGTAACCTTGTTGGTCACAAGTCAGGAGTTGAACCTGAGACCTTGGAGATGAGTGCTTGCAGAGCCATAACCTTATGGTCACAAGCCAGGAGCTGAACCTGTGGCCTTGGATATGAGTGCTTGCAGAGCCATACCTTGTTGGTCACAAGCCAGGAGCTGAACCTGTGACCTTGGAGATGAGTGCTTGCAGAGCCATAACCTTGTAGTCAAAAGCCAGAAGTTGAACCTGTGACCTTGGAGATGAGTGCTTGCAGAGCATAACCTTCTTGGTCACAACCCAGGATTTGAACCTGTAACCTTGGAGATGAATGCTTGCAGAGCATAACCTTGTTGGTCACAAGCCAGGAGTTGAACCTGTGACCTTGGAGATGAATGCTTGCCGAGCATAACCTTCTTGGTCACAACCCAGGATTTGAACCTGTAACCTTGGAGATGAATGCTTGCAGAGCATAACATTGTGGTCACAATCCAGGAGTTGAACCTGTGACCTTGGAGATGAGTGCTTGCAGAGCTATAACCTTGTTGCATCCATAACCTTGTGGTCACAAGCCAGGAGTTGAATCTGTGACCTTGGAGATGAGTGCTTGCAGAGCTATAACCTTGTTGCATCCATAACCTTGTGGTCACAAGCCAGGAGTTGAATCTGTGACCTTGGAGATGAGTGCTTGCAGAGCCATAACCTTGTTGGTAACAAGCTAGGAGTTGAACCAATGACCTTGGAGATGAGTGCTTGCAGAGCCATACCCTTGTTGGTCACAAGCCTGGAGTTGAACCTGTGATCTTAGAGATGAATGCTTGCAGACACATAATCTTGTTGGTCACAAGCAAGAAGTTTAACTTGTAACCTTGAAAATTAGTGCTTGCAGAGCCATAACCTTGTTGGTCACAAGCCAGGAGTTTAACCTGTGACCTTGGAGATGAGTGCTTGCAGAGCCATATCCTTGTTGGTCACAAGCCAGGAGCTGAACCTGTGACCATCGAAGTGAGTGCTTGCAGAGCCATAACATTGTAGGTCGCAAGCCAGGAGTTTAACCTGTGACCTTGGAGATGAGTGCTTGCAGAGCCATAACCTTGTTGGTCACAAGCCAGGAGTTTAACCTGTGACCTTGGAGATGAGTGCTTGCAGAGCCATATCCTTGTTGGTCACAAGCCAGGAGCTGAACCTGTGACCATCGAAGTGAGTGCTTGCAGAGCCATAACATTGTAGGTCGCAAGCCAGGAGTTGAACCTGTGACCTTGGGGGTGAGTGCTTGCATAGCTGTAACCTTCTTGGTCACATGCTAGGAGTTGAACCTGTGACCTTGGAGATGAATGCTTGCAGAGCATAACCTTGTTGGTAACAAGCTAGGAGTTGAACCTGTGACCTTAGAGATGACTGCTTGCAGAGACATAACCTAGTTGGTCACAAGCCAGGAGTTGAACCAATGACCTTGGAGATGAGTGCTTGCAGAGCCATACCCTTGTTGGTCACAAGCCTGGAGTTGAACCTGTGACCTTAGAGATGAATGCTTGCAGAGACATAATCTTGTTGGTCACAAGCAAGAAGTTTAACTTGTAACCTTGAAAATTAGTGCTTGCAGAGCCATAACCTTGTTGGTTACAAGCCAGGAGTTGAACCTGTGACCTTGGAGATCAGTGCTTTCAGAGCATAACCTTGTTGGCCACGTGTCAGAACTGAACCTGTTACCTTGTAAATGAGTGCTTGCAGAGCCATAACCTTGTTGGTCACAAGCCAGGAGTTGAACCTGCGACTTTAGAGATGAGTGCTTGCAGAACCGTAACCTTGTTGGTCACAAGCCAGGAGTTTAACCTGTGACCTTGGAGATGAGTGCTTGCAGAGCCATAACCTTGTTGGTCACAAGCCAGGAGCTTAACCTGTGACCATCGAAGTGAGTGCTTGCAGAGCCATAACCTTGCTGGTTCCAAGCCCGGAGATGAACCTGCGACTTTGGATATGAGTGCTTGGAGAGCCATAACATTGTTGGTCGCAAGCCAGGAGCTGAACCTGTGACCTTGGGGGTGAGTGCTTGCATAGCTGTAACCTTCTTGGTCACACGCTAGGAGTTGAACCTGTGACCTTGGAGATGAGTGCTTGCAGAGCCATAACCTTGTTGGTCACAAGCTAGGAGTTGAACCTGTGACCTTGGAGATGAGTGCTTGCAGAGCTATAAACTTGTTGGCCATAAGCTAGGAGTTGAACCTCTGACCTTGGAGATGAGTGCTTGCAGAGCTATAACCTTGTGGGTCACAAGCTATGAGTTGAACCTGTAACCTTGGAGATGAGTGCTTGCAGAGCTATAACCTTGTTGGTCACAAGCTAGGAGTTGAACCTGTGACCTTGGAGATGAGTGCTTGCAGAGCTATAACCTTGTGGGTCACAAGCTAGGAGTTGAACCTGTGACCTTGGAGATGAGTGCTTGCAGAGCCATAACCTTGTGGGTCACAAGCTAGGAGTTGAACCTGTGACCTTGGAGATGAGTGCTTGCAGAGCTATAACTTTGTGGGTCACAAACTTGGAGTTGAACCTGTGACCTTGGAGATGAGTGCTTGCAGAGCTATAACCTTGTTGGTCACAAGCTAGGAGTTGAACCTGTGACCTTAGAGATGAGTGCTTGCAGAGCCATAACCTTGCTCTGTGAGCTAAATGACTATTCAGATATTGAGATTTCCAATCCTGCGCCTCTACTTGTTTGACCACCAGCTAAAACACAAGATAAGCCAGGTGCACAGTATTATTAGTCATCACCCTATGTAAACCATCGGCCATCAGGTGTTTCAGTGTTTTATGGTGTGTGTAGTATGGCTTTGGATTTTGAATCTCTGCTGCTTGACCTGACCTGCATTTGTCTAGCCTTGATTATTGTCTAATCTCTCCTGTGTTTTTGGAGTGTTTGTTCTTTAAAGTACAGTAAACTCTTTTAAATTTTAATTTAAAATATTTAGTTTACGTTACAATACACTTTTGTTATTTACTGTATTCCGATTTTTGTACTTAAGTTCTGAAAATTGGGGATTTTCTAATTCTCAGAACTTGAAATACACCCTGCTGATCTTTCAAGGCTAACCCTGATACATATTGTCCCCTAATTGGCCTTAGCACTAAGCATATAACAACAAAACAATGCAGTTTACACTAACATAATGATAATGGCCTTGTCTGCAGAAATAAGCCCAGATTGACACCTCAACATAAGGTAACTAGTGAATGAAATTTGGCTATTGTAAAATATTTTCAGAAAACAAGATGTTAGTTTGTTTATTTTTTTTTTAGATTAGCTGATATTTTAGTTGTGTTATTTCACCCTCTATAGCGCAGCCATTACAAGTTTTGAAACATTGATGTCTATGGGGAAAATAAAGTAAAGTTTAAACCGTACACCCTAACATAAACCCTAAGTCTAAACACCCCCAATATGCTGCCCCCGACATCGCCGACACCTACATAATGTTATTAACCCCTAATATGCTGCTCCCGATATAGCTGTCACCTAAATAAATCTATTAACCCCTAATCTGCTGCTACCAATATATATATCGCTGCTACTATACTTAAATTATTAACCCCTATTCCCTCGCACCCCAACATCGCCCCACACTATAATAAATATATTATCCCCTATTCCGCCGGTCCCCGATACTGCAGTCACTATAATAAACCTATTAACCCCTAAACCTTTGGCCTCCCACATCACTACCACTAAATAAACCTATTAACCCGTAAAACCGCCAGCCCCCCAGATTGCAACAACCTAAATTAAACTATTAACCCCTAAACCTAACCGTAACTCTAAACACCTCCTAACTTTAACATAATTGAAATAGAGCTAAACTAAAGTTACAATTAACTAAATAATTACTATTTAAAACTAAATAGAAATTTACCTGTTAAATAAAACATAAGCTAGCTTCAATATAACTAATAGTTTGTAGCTAGCTTAGGTTTTATTTTTATTTCACAGGTAAGTTTGTATTTAGTTTTAAATAGGTATTATTTAGTTAACAATTGTAACCTTAATTTAGCTCTATTTTAATTATGTTAAAGTTAAGCGGTGTTAGGGTTAGGGTTACGTTAGGTTTAGGGATTAATAGTTTAATTTAGGTTGTTGCGATGTGAGGGGCTGGCGGTTCAGGCGTTAATAGGTTTATTTAGTGGCTGCAGTGTCGGGGACTGGCGGAATAGGGGTTAATATATTTATTATAGTGTGGGCGATTTTGGGGTGCAAGGGAATAGGGCTTAATAACTTTAGTATACAGGGAGTGCAGAATTATTAGGCAAATGAGTATTTTGACCACCTCATCCTCTTTATGCATGTTGTCTTACTCCAAGCTGTATAGGCTCGAAAGCTTACTACCAATTAAGCATATTAGGTGATGTGCATCTCTGTAATGAGAAGGGGTGTGGTCTAATGACATCAACACCCTATATCAGGTGTGCATAATTATTAGGCAACTTCCTTTCCTTTGGCAAAATGGGTCAAAAGAAGGACTTGACAGGCTCAGAAAAGTCAAAAATAGTGAGATATCTTGCAGAGGGATGCAGCACTCTTAAAATTGCAAAGCTTCTGAAGCGTGATCATCGAACAATCAAGCGTTTCATTCAAAATAGTCAACAGGGTCGCAAGAAGCGTGTGGAAAAACCAAGGCGCAAAATAACTGCCCATGAACTGAGAAAAGTCAAGCGTGCAGCTGCCAAGATGCCACTTGCCACCAGTTTGGCCATATTTCAGAGCTGCAACAACACTGGAGTGCCCAAAAGCACAAGGTGTGCAATACTCAGAGACATGGCCAAGGTTAGAAAGGCTGAAAGACGACCACCACTGAACAAGACACACAAGCTGAAACGTCAAGACTGGGCCAAGAAATATCTCAAGACTGATTTTTCTAAGGTTTTATGGACTGATGAAATGAGAGTGAGTCTTGATGGGCCAGATGGATGGGCCCGTGGCTGGATTGGTAAAGGGCAGAGAGCTCCAGTCCGACTCAGACCCCAGCAAGGTGGAGGTGGAGTACTGGTTTGGGCTGGTATCATCAAAGATGAGCTTGTGGGGCCTTTTCGGGTTGAGGATGGAGTCAAAATCAACTCCCAGTCCTACTGCCAGTTTCTGGAAGACACCTTCTTCAAGCAGTGGTACAGGAAAAAGTCTGCATCCTTCAAGAAAAACATGATTTTCATGCTGGACAATGCTCCATCACACGCGTCCAAGTACTCCACAGCGTGGCTGGCAAGAAAGGGTATAAAAGAAGAAAATCTAATGACATGGCCTCCTTGTTCACCTGATCTGAACCCCATTGAGAACCTGTGGTCCATCATCAAATGTGAGATTTACAAGGAGGGAAAATAGTACACCTCTCTGAACAGTGTCTGGGAGGCTGTGGTTGCTGCTGCACGCAATGTTGATGGTGAACAGATCAAAATACTGACAGAATCCATGGATGGCAGGCTTTTGAGTGTCCTTGCAAAGAAAGGTGGCTATATTGGTCACTGATTTGTTTTTGTTTTGTTTTTGAATGTCAGAAATGTATATTTGTGAAAGTTGAGATGTTATATTGGTTTCACTGGTAAAAATAAATAATTGAAATGGGTATATATTTGTTTTTTGTTAAGTTGCCTAATAATTATGCACAGTAATAGTCACCTGCACACACAGATATCCCCCTAAAATAGCTATAACTAAAAACTAACTAAAAACTACTTCCAAAACTATTCAGCTTTGATATTAATGAGTTTTTTGGGTTCATTGAGAACATGGTTGTTGTTCAATAATAAAATTAATCCTCAAAAATACAACTTGCCTAATAATTCTGCACTCCCTGTAGTGGCGGCGATGTCGGGGAGCGGCGAAATAGGGGTTAATAAATTGTATTAGTGGTGGCGATGTCGGGAGCGGCATATTTGGGGTTAATAACTTTAATATATAGGTAGTTTATGGGTGTTTAGTGTACTTTGTAACACTTTAGTTATGAGTTTTATGTAACAGATTTGTTGCGTAAAACTCATAAATACTGCTCTCAGATTGTGGTATGGATCTTGTCGGTATAGGCTGTAATGCAAGTTTTTTAGCCTCACCACAAAACTTGTAATACAGGCGCAATGGAAGTCCCATGAAAAAACGTAATGTTTACGTGTGCGGGACTGATGTTGCGTTACAGGCTAAAAGGCTTGCGGTACAGCTATACCGACAAGACTTGTAATGGCTGCGGTCCTGTTTTACCGCTGAAATTACCATTTTTTCAGCGTTAAAACCTGAATGCAAAACTTGTAATTTAGGTGAAGATGTTTAATGTCCCACAGGAGAAGAAAAAAAATAAATACACAGACGGCTTGTGAAGGGCTTTACCCCTGGAATGAAAATATGTGCAAATAACTAAATTACAATTGTAAACAATTTTCAAACATTTATTTTGAATGCAGATCTTGTGCAATGCAGAGTTTAAAGGAACAGTACACACCTTGTAATTACAAGACATTCCTGTTGCTACAGAATAACATATCAATAAAAAAAAAAATTAACATCCTTTTTTAGTGCAATTATTTTTCAATAGCCAAACACCACCCACAATTTGCCTTATTTGGAGGAGCCAATCTGGGCTTTAGTCTGCAGACAACAAGGCTAATCACTTTCATAACTTTAGTAAAAATGCATTGCTTTGTAGTTATTATCTGATGAAGTAAGCCTTGAGAAATCAGCAGCTGCATTTCAAGTTGCTTATTAAAGGGACAGTCAACATTAGATTTTTTGTTGTTTAAAAAGATAGATAATCCCTTTATTACCCATTCCCCAGTTTTGCATAACCAACACTGTTATATTAATACACTTTTTACCTCTGTGATTACCTTGAATCTAGGCTTCTGCAGACTGCCCCCTTATTTCAGTTCTTTTGACAGACCTGCATTTTAGCCAATCAGTGCCTACTCCTAGGTAACTTCATGTGCGTGAACACAATGTTATCTATATGACACACATGAACTAATGTGTGGTGAAAAACTGTCAAAATGCATTCACATAAGAGGCGGCCTTCAAGGTCTAAAAATTAGCATGAGCCTACCTAGGTTTAGCTTTTAACTAAGAAGACCAAGGGACATATTTATCATGCTCCATATGGAGCTAGATGCCCCGTGAAGGCTCGCCGGAAACAGAAGTTATGAAGCAGTGGTCTAAAGACTGCTGCTCTATAACTTGTCTGTCTGCACTGAGGTGGCGGACAGAAATCGACAGAAATCAACCAGATTGAATATGATCAGGTTAATTGACACCCCTCTGTTAGCGGACGATTGGCCACGAATCTGCAGGGGGCGGTATTGCACCAGCAGTTCACAAGAACGTAGAGCGTACGCTGTCAGCATTTATCGATGTGCAGCGGACAAGATCCTCTATATCGGATCATGTCCGCTCGCACCATCATAAATAGGCCCCCAAGAGAACAAAGCAAAATTGCTGATTAAAGTACATTGGAAAGTTGTTTAAAATTGCATGCCCTATTTGAATCATGAAAGTTTATTTTGGACTTGACTGTCCCTTTAAGCATAACTGAACATTTTATATAACAGTTCCATGGTGTTAATGTCCTGATTTTGTTAGAAAAAAAAATCTAGTGCTCATTTTATATTCAAACTAAGATGGCAATTTATCAAGCTGAGGAGGACAGAGGCGCACTTACGTGCGCCTTTCTGTCACAGCTCGTCTCTGGCGGAATTCAGCATTGCACATGAGCGCTATTTTGCGCTTGCGTGCAATCTCACTTTCTGCCCGCGCATGGCCAATCACGCGCGGGCAGGAGCAGTCAATCTTCCTGGTCGGATTAGACTGGGGAGATAGAAATTCACCACCTAGTAGGTGGCGAAAGGGTAGGGAAGCAGCAGTCTGATTGATTAAATACGGAGTGCCGCGTCTCTTGTGAGAACCTGCAGTCTTAGGCAGGCGAAAGCCAAAGAGCTTGATAATTCGCCCACTAAGTGTTTTTGCATTATCTTTTATATTATGTATGTGTTGCTATTCTGATGTGTTTAATGGTCCTTATAAATGTTGATAAATAGTATGGATACATTTACCTTTAACATAAGAGATGTATAGTTTTGGTCTCAATATTTCCCTTAACATTTAAAACAAAGCCCTTTCAATATTTCCAAACAAATGCAAAATGAATCATAAAGATGACAAAATAACAGAACTGCTTGATACAGGATATTGCAATTACTTCCTTAAACCCATTTCTGTATTTTAAACAATTATGGAGTGTTTGTTTAACTAAAACTATTTTTGCTCCTTTTCCACTAACTTCCTCTACAATCCACAGTTTAGCTTAGCTTAGATGTTATTGACAGGAATAAAAAACAAACATACAAACAATGAATAAGCAGAAATGAGAAAAGTATAGGTCTGCAGAAACTCAACTGTACACCAAGCTTTCAAAACAAGAGTATTTTATTTGATTTATTGTCCTTTGAAAGTTCTCTTTGTCAGGATCCACAAGTAAATAATGACATTCCTTTTATAAAGCTTCTACTCTTTGGCAAAAGTAATTGCCATGTTGTATAATTTACAATATAGAATGAAAGCTGTAAAGCTGAATATGCTGCATTCACATGATGTCTAAAAGCTATGGAAACCATCAATCATTGATTGGCTTATATCCCTTGCACTATTCTCTCTGTATAATGCGTTTCAAGGATATACTGTGTGAGACCTGATTGTTCAATAACACACAGTACTAGGTGAGGGACAAATCAGTCATTCTATGTGTGTATCTCACTGGTTTTGCCAATTCATGTAGGATAATTGGAAAAATGCATCCAAGAGAGTCACATGGGTGACTCATACAAAGTGATATTTAGCTGTAATCATTTCCACATAGGAATTAGAAAATACCAACACACTTGGAAAAAGTGATTATTATATTGGGTTTTACTGAATTACTTTAGTTTATGACAAACCGTTATTAGACCATAAGGGCAAACAGAGGTCAAATCATTTAACTACATTTAGTGCCTCATTGATAACTTATAGCTCGTCCCTAAAGGGGAATACACTTGAGTGGTCTTGAAATAATCTTTGTTTTTTGTTTTTTTGCATAAGTCACACAGATTTCTCCAGCCAACTAACTTAATTAATGAATCTAATCAAACTCTCAGTGGAATTTTTTTTTTTAACATTATTATCTGTGGCATATTAATTGCATTTTTGTATTTGTTGCTATTTAGTAATATTGCAGGATTCATACCTTCTCCTGACGCATGATGCTTAGAAAGCATTTCCATAGGGTGGGCATGGGGTATCTGTTTACCTTGTGCCCTTTTGTAATCTCAGGACACGTTGAGGTTAATCACAATTTTTCTGATAATAGTGGTGGATATTGAGTTTTAAAATTATGTACAATATTGTCAGCTGTTTAAGTAATCACAATCCAAAATGTCAGCTGCAAATCCGTTTTCAACTGATAACCTCATAAAAGTATGTTTTTCATCATGTTATCAAAGTATAGATATGTGAAGTTCAAAATAAAGGGGCAAATATAAAGACTATTTGTCAGCTAAAGTTATATAAAGTGATTTGTATGAATTTAATTATTTGTATAGTGTACAGGTGGCCCTCGGTTTACAAAGGTTCAATTTGCACCGTTTCAGAATAACAACCTTTTTTTTCAGTCATGTGACTGCTATTGAAAAGCATTGAGAAGCAGTGCATTGATTAAAATAGCCAGTAGGTGGAGCTGTCCGCTTGTGTTGCAGCAAAGATATACAAGCCAAGCAAGCTGAAATTAATTAGTTTAACCAGACCTGAGCTATCGAGCAGCTTGCAAAACAACAAGATCTTACGGTCTATAAATCAGTCCAGATTGGAATGCATAGAAAGATCTGTTTGCAGAAAAATGCAAGTAAAGGCTGTGTAGTGTGATTATTTTCATAGGTTTATAATGCTGTTTAGCAAATGTTTTTGTTCATTTAACTTAGTTTAATTATATATTCTGTGTTGTGTGATTATTTTATTAGGTTTATAATGCTGTCTAGCATTTAAAATCTTCATATCAAAGCTTTAAAAATAATGTATTAGGTGTTACTTATGCCAATTTTGAGAGGGGCCTGGAACCTAACTCCCTCACTTCCCTTTGACTTACATTATAAACTGGGTTTCAATTTCCAACGGTTTTGATTTACAACCATTCCTTCTGGAACCTAACCCCGGCGTAAACTGAGGGCTACCTGTATTATGTTAAAATTAACATTTTTAAAATGATCCTCTTGTTCCGAAACCATCATTATATGTGTTAATCAGTATTAATGGCACTTAAAGTGCATGTAAAGTCAACCTACTTGCTCTGCATCATAGTATGTATTTTCTAAATTAATAGTGAGTTTCATTCATCAAAATCGCAACATCAAATTGTAAAAAGAAATATTTAATAATTTGCCTTTTATTGTTATCGGCGATTCCTCCGCCCGACATTATGGTCCCACATTTTTTTGTTGATTGACAGTTCTATTTAGTACTATTTTCCTTTTCCCCGGGGCGTCAGGCCGATTGTTACCTACGTCACGTGAATCTACTGCGCATGCGCAAACTACCCGATGACGTTACCACCTCAATGCGCGTCCGCGATTAGCTCGAAGGAATAATTTATTCAATGTAGTCTACGAGCGGAGTGAATTGTTCTCCTTGATCGCAAAGTATTCAGTGAATGGAAACATTCATTGAATACTTTGTTTATAACTTTGTTACGGAGCATTGACGCATGCGCAATATGAAACGAGGTGCCGAGGTTTACAGCATATTGATTGATGAACGCATGCGCGTATTGTCATGCTAAAAGTAAATGCATGCACAAATGAGAGCCCGGATCGTGAACGCGATTGAAACCGACGTCATTGAGTGGGTGGTAGATATTACAATGATGCTGTGTGAAAACCAGGAAGAAGACGGTTGGGAGGAGTTCAATGCATAGAACGCAGATAAGTTTAGAGATAAAAATAACAATAAATATAATTTATTTTGAAATAAGATTATTGCGGTTTTAACAATTAATAAGCAAAAACTTACATTCACTTTAAGTATCGACATGATGGGTAGGTATTGTGGGCAATATTTTTTGTATTATTCTTATTAATGTAAGAGTATTTTTTAACTATATATTGAATAATATTGAATCAAGAAATTCTGTGCATGTATTATTTTCTCTTAGAACATATATAACATGATTTTAATCATTCACACTCTGTAAATCCCGAAAGTACAACGTTTTGATGTTTACTCCATTGTAAGGATAGTTTGCCTTTGCCAAATAATGGCATAATTATATAAACAAAAACTATTTCCCCAAAAATTAAAAAACAAACGCCTAGATTTAGAGTTTTGTTGGTAAAGACCCGCGTAGCTAACGCAGCTTTTTTTCCCAACGCACCCTTAAGACAACGCTGGTATTTAGAGTTGTCTTAAGGGCTGCGTTAGGCTCCAAAAAGGGTGCATTGAGCCTAATTTACCGACACTTCAACTCTCAATACCAGCGTTGCTTACGGTAGCGGTAAGCTGGCAAAACGTGCTCGTGCACAATTCCCCCATAGGAAACAATGGGACAGTTTGGGAAGAAAAAAAACCTAACACCTGCAAAAAAGCAGCGTTAAGCTCCCAACGCAGCCCCATTGTTTCCTATGGGGAAACACTCTCTAAGTCTGCACCTAACACCCTAACATGAACCCCGAGTCTAAACACCCCTAACCTTACACTTATTAACCCCTAATCTGCCGCCCCCGCTATCGCTGACACCTGCATTATACAATTAACCCCTAATCTGCCACTCCGTACACCGGCGCAACCTACATTATCCCTATGTACCCTAATCTGCTGCCCCTAACATCGCCGACACCTACATAATATTTATTAACCCCTAATCTGCCCCCCCCCCAACGTCGCCGCCACCTAACTACACTTATTAACCCCTAATCTGCCGACCGGACCTCGCCGCTACTCTAATAAATGTATTAACCCCTAAAGCTAAGTCTAACCCTAACAACCCCCTAAATTAAATATAATTTTAATCTAACAAAATAAATTAACTCTTATTAACTAAAGTATTCCTATTTAAAACTAAATACTTACCTGTAAAATAAACCCTAATATAGCTACAATATAACGAATAATTATATTGTAGCTATTTTAGGATTTATATTTATTTTACAGGCAACTTTGTATTTATTTTAACTAGGTACAATAGGTATTAAATAGTTATTAACTATTTAATAGCTACCTAGTTAAAATAATTACAAAATTACCTGTAAAATAAATCCTATTAAATAAATTATATTTAATTTAGGGGGGTGTTAGGGTTAGGGTTAGACTTAGCTTTAGGGGTTAATACATTTATTAGAGTAGCGGCGAGGTCCGGTCGGCAGATTAGGGATTAATAAGTGTAGTTAGGTGGCGGCGACGTTGGGGGGTGCAGATTAGAGGTTAATAAATATTATGTAGGTGTCGGCGATGTTAGGGGCAGCAGATTAGGGGTTCATAGGGATAATGTAGGTGGCGGCGGTGTGCGGTCGGCAGATTAGGGGTTAAAAATATTTCTTATAGTGGCGGCGATTTGGGGGGACCTCGGTTTAGGGATACATAGGTAGTTTATGGGTGTTAGTGTACTTTAGAACACAGTAGTTAAGAGCTTTATAAACCAGCGTTAGCCCATAAAGCTCTTAACTACTGACTTTTTTTTGCGGCTGGAGTCTTGTCGGTAGAGGGTCTACTGCTCACCTCAACCAAGACTCTAAATACCGGCGTTAGGAAGATCCCATTGAAAAGAAAGGATACGCAATTGGCGTAAGGGGATCTGCGGTATGGAAAAGTCTCAGCTTGAAAGTGAGCGTTAGACCCTTTCCTGCCTGACTCTAAATACCAGTGGGCTGCCAAAAGCAGCGTTAGGACCCCTTAATGCTGCTTTTGACGGCTAACGCAGAACTCTAAATCTAAAAAAGTCTATTAAAAAAAACAAAATTACAAATTGCCAGCTGTGTAATATTTCTGTTTCTGGAACCAGATCCTAGAGGATAAAATAAAAACAACAATTTTAAGAACACAATTGTCAACTTTTCTATTTTTTTGTATTTTGATGCTTTTTCTTGCATTTAACCCCTTAACGACCGAGGACGTGCAGGGTACGTCCTCAGAAAAAAGGCAGTTAATGCCTGAGAACGTACCCTGCACGTCCTCGGTGTGGAAAGCAGCTGGAAGCGATCCTGCTCGCTTCCAGCTGCTTTCCGGTTATTGCAGTGATGCCTCGATATGGAGGCATCCTGCAATAACCTTAAATGGCCATCCGGTGCAGAGAGAGCCACTCTGTGGCCCTCTCTGCACCGGACATCGGTGGCCGGTAAGGTTGGTGGGTGGGAGCTGACTTGGGAGGCGGGTGGGCGGCCATCGATGGGCCGGGTAATGTAGAGGGGGGCGGGATCGGGGGCGGGGGCGATGGGGGCGCGCACAGGCGCGCGCGCGTGCACGCCGGGTGGCGGGCGGGCGCGTGCACGGGGCGGGAGCGGGTGGGAACCGCTACACTACAGAAAAGTTTCAGGTACAGCTGTTTATTAAAAAAAAGAAAAACAACAGTAAAGGTATCTAGGAGGGGGTGGGGGTTTGTTCTTTGGTGGGTAGGGGAGCTACACTACAGAAAATGGGGAAAAAATGAAAAAGCAACACTTTTTTTTTATAAACTGGGTACTGGCAGACAGCTGCCAGTACCCAAGATGGCGGCCATTAAGGCAGAGGGGGAGGGTTAGACAGCTGTTTGGTGGGGGATCAGCCAGGTTGGGGGCTAAGGGGGGCTCCTACACAGCAGCATATGTAAATATGCTTTAAAAAAAAAACCAAAAAGCCTAAATATATATTTTATTTTAGTACTGGCAGAGTTGCTGCCAGTACTTAAGATGGCGGGGACAATTGTGGGGTGGGGGAGGGAAGGGAGCTGTTTGGGAGGGATCAGGGGGTCTGATGTGTCAGGTGGGAGGCTGATCTCTACACTAAAGCTAAAATTAACCCTGCAAGCTCCCTACAAACTTCCTAATTAACCCCTTCACTGCTAGCTATAATACACGTGTGATGCGCAGCGGCATTTAGCGGCCTTCTAAGTACCAAAAAGCAACGCCAAAGCCATATATGTCTGCTATTTCTGAACAAAGGGGATCCCAGAGAAGCATTTAGAACAATTTGTGCCATAATTGCACAAGCTGTTTGTAAATGATTTCAGTGAGAAACCTAAAATTGTGAAAAATTTAACTTTTTTTTTAATTTGATCGCAATTGGCGGTGAAATGGTGGCATGAAATATACCAAAATGGGCCTAGATCATTACTTGGGGTTGTCTACTACACTACACTAAAGCTAAAATTACCCCAAAAAGCTCCCTACATGCTCCCTAATTAACCCCTTTACTGCTGGGCATAATACACGTGTGGTGCACAGTGGCATTTAGCATCCTTCTAATTACCAAAAAGCAACACCAAAGCCATATATGTCTGCTATTTCTGAACAAAGGGGATCCCAAAGAAAAATTTACAATCATTTATGCCATAATTGCACAAGCTGTTTGTAAATAATTTCAGTGAGAAACCAAAAGTTTGTGAAAAAATTTGTGAAAAAGTGAACGATTTTTTGTATTTGATCGCATTTGGCGGTGAAATGGTGGCATGAAATATACCAAAATTGGCCTAGATAAATACTTTGGGATGTTTACTAAAAAAAAATATATACATGTCAATAGATATTCAGGGATTCCTGAAAGATATTAGTGTTCTAATGTAACTAGCGCTAATCTTGAAAAAAAAAATGGTTTGGAAATAGCAAAGTGCTACTTGTATTTATGGCCCTATAACTTACAAAAAAAGCAAAGAACATGTAAACATTGGGTATTTCTAAACTCAGGACAAAATTTAGAAACTATTTAGCATGGGTGTTTTTTGGTGGTTGCAGATGTATAACAGATTTTGGGGGTCAAAGTTAGAAAAAGTGTGTTTTTTTCCATTTTTTTCTCATATTTTATAATTTTTTTTAAAGTAAATTATAAGATATGATGAAAATAATGGTATATTTGGAAAGTGCATTTAATGGCGAGAAAACGGTATATAATATATGTGGGTACAGTAAATGAGTAAGAGGAAAATTACAGCTAAACACAAACACCGCAAAAATGTAAAAATAGCCTTGGTCCCAAATGGACAGAAAATGGAAAAGTGCTGTGGTCATTAAGGGGTTAAAGTAGATCTTGTTTACTGTATCATTTATCACGCATATGGCTATTAAATACATCTACTCATTTACATTTCAGTATTGTCCACTAACGATGGAATATACAAGATGAATATAGCGAGTCTTAAAGGGACAGTCAACACAAATATTGTTATTGTTTAAAAAGAGAGATATCGCCTTTACGATCCATTCCCTAGCTTTGCACAACCAACATGGTTATATTAATACACTTTATAATCTTTAAGCCTCTAAATTTCTGTCTGTTTCTAAGTCACTAAAGACAGCCCCTTGTTCACATGTTTTGTATTAGCTTTTCACAACAGGGGAGAGCTAGTTCATGTGAGCCATATAGATAACATTGTGCTCACGCCCACGGATTCCAACAACACAGCACTAATTGGCTTAAATGCAAGTCAATAGATAAAGTCATGTGATCAGGGGGCTGTCAGAAGAGGCTTAGCTACAAGGTAATCACAGAGATAAAAAGTGTATTAATTTAACCATGTTTTCTGTGCAAAGCTGGGGAATGGGTAATAAAAGGGATTATCTATCTTTTGAAACAATAAACATTTTTGCGTTGACTGTCCCGTTAATGAATCCAGACCATATATTCATATGTACATTCAAAATTACATTGTTATCTATCGGCTAGATTACGAGTTTTGCGTTATGAGTGAAAAAGCAGCGTTATGGGTTATAATGCTGCTTTTTCACTACCGCTGCTATTACGAATTTTGTCAAAAAAGCTGTACCGCACACTTTTTTGGTCGTAACGCGAATTAACTTACGCAATTTGTGTAATGTCTTTTTTTAATAGAACTACCATAGCGCCGATATTACAAGCTTTTTCTGGGAGGCTAGTGAGCGGTACAGCCTATCCCGCAAGATTCGTAACGCAATCTAAAGTCAGTAGTTATGAGTTTTACGCTACAAAGCTGTAGCATAAAACTCATAACTAAAGTGTTAAAAAGTACACTAACACCCATAAATTACCTATTAACCCCTAAACCAAGGCCCTCCCACATCACAAACACTATAATAAAATTATTAACCCCTAATCTGCTGCTCCCGACATCGCTGCCACTATAATAAACATATTAACTCCTAAACTGCGGCACTTCCACCTCACAAACACTAGTTAAATATTATTAACCCCTAATCTGCTGTCATTAACATTGCTGCAAAATACATTACAGTTATTAACCCCTAATCTGCCGCCCCCAACGTTGCCGCCACTATACTAAAGTTATTAACCCCTAAACCTAAATCTAACCCTAACACCCCCTAACTTAAATATAATTAAAATAAATCTAAATAAAAATTTAAAACTAAATATTTACATATAAAGTAAACCCTAAGCTAGCTACAATATAACTAATAGTTACATTGTAGCTAGCTTAGGGGGTTTTTTTTATTTTTATTTTACAGGCAAGTTTGTATGTATTTTAATTAGGTAGAATAGTTACTAAATAGTTATTAACTATTTAATAATTACCTAGCTAAAATAAATACAAATTAACTGTAAAATAAAACCTAACCTGAGTTACACTAACACCTAAACTTACACAATTAAATAAATTATCTAAATTAAATACAATGACCTAAATTACAAAAAAAAAAACTAAATTACACAAAATAAAAAAAGAAATGATCAGATATTTAAACTAATTACACCTAATCTAATAGCCCTATCAAAATAAAAACGCCCCCCAAAATAAAAAAAACCTAGCCTAAACTAAACTACCAATAGCCCATAAAAGGACCTCCATCCTCATTGAAGCCGGGAGAAGTCTTCATCCAAGCGGCAAGAAGTCCTCAACGAAGCCGGGAGAAGTCTTCATCCAGGCCGGCAGAAGTGGTCCTCCAGACGGGCAGAAGTCTTCATCCAGATGGCATCTTCTATCTTCATCCATCCGGCGCGGAGCGGGTACATCTTCAAGACATCCGGCGCGGAGCATCCTCTTCAATCAAAGTCTTCTTCCCGAATGAAGGTTCCTTTAAGTGATGTCATCCAAGATGGCGTCCCTTGAATTCCGATTGGCTGATAGAATCAAAATTAAAGGTGAAAAAATCCTATTGGCTGATGCAATCAGTCAATAGGATTGAGATTCAATAATATTGGCTGATCCAATCAGCCAATAGGATTGAGCTTGCATTCTATTGGCTGTTCCAATTAGCCAATATAATCTAAGCTCAATCCTATTGGATTTTTTCACCTTTAATTCCGAATGGCTGATAGAATTCTATCAGCCAGTCAGAATTCAAGGGACGCCATCTTGGATGACGTCACTTAAAGGAACCTTCATTCGGGAAGATGACTTCAATTGAAGAGGATGCTCCACGCCGGATGTCTTGAAGATGGACCAACTCTGCGCCGGATGGATGAAGATAGAAGATGCCGTCTGGATGAAGACTTCTGCCCATCTGGAGGACCACTTCTGCCGGCTTGGATGAAGACTTCTCCCGGCTTCGTTGAGGAATTCTTGCTGCTTCGCTGAGGACTTCTCCCAGCTTCATTGAGGATGGATGTCCGGTCTTCAAAACTGTAAGTGGATCTTCGGGGGTTAGTGTTTATTGGGTTGGTTTTAATATTAGATTAGGGTTTGGGCAATTTAAAAAAGAGCCAAATGCCATTTTCAGGGCAATGGGGAGCTTAGGTTTTTTTAGTTAGGATTTTATTTGGGTGGGTTGGTTGTGTGGGTGGTGGGTTTTACTGTTGGGGGGGTGTTTGTATTTTTTTACAGGTAAAAGAGCTGATTTCTTTGGGGCAATGCCCCGCAAAAGGCCCTTTTAAGGGCTATTGTTTGTTTAGTTTAGGCTAGGTTTTTTTTGTTATTTTGGGGGGCTTTTTTTATTTTGATAGGGCTATTAGCTTAGGTGTGATTAGTTTAAATATCTGATAATGTCTATTTGTATTTAATTGTATTTAATTTATGTAATTTATTTAATTGTAGTGTAAGGTTAGGTGTTAGTGGTTTTATTTTACAGGTAAATTTGTATTTATTTTAGCTAGGTAGTTAGTAAATAGTTAATAACTATTTAGTAACTATTCTACCTAGTTAAATTACATACAAACTTGCCTGTAAAATAAAAATAAACCGTAAGCTAGCTACAATGTAACTATTAGTTATATTGTAGCTAGCTTAGGGTTTATTTTATAGGTAAGTATTTAGTTTTAAATAGGAATTATTTAGATAATGAGAGCAATTTTTATTTAGATTTATTTCAGTTATATTTAAGTTAGGGGGTGTTAGGGTTAGGATAAGACGTAGGTTTAGGGGTTAATACATTTAGTATATTGTGGCAGCGACATTGGGGCGGCAGATTAGGGGTTAATAAATGTAGGTAGGTGGCGGCGATGTTAGGGGAGACAGATTAGGGGTTAATAATATTTAATTAGTGTTTGCGATGCGGGAGTGTGGCGGTTTAGGTGTTAATATGTTTATTATAGTGGTGGCGATGTCCGGAGCGGCAGATTAGGGGTTAATAAATATAATTTAGGTGTCGTCGATGTCGGGGGAGGCAGAATAGGGGTTAATAAGTGTAAGATTAGGGGTGTTTAGACTCGGGGTTCATGTTAGTGTGTTAGGTGTAAATATAAATTTTGTTTCCCCATAAGAATCAATGGGGCTGCGTTACGGAGCTTTACGCTGCTTTTTTGCAGGTGTCAGACTTTTTTCAGCCGGCTCTCCCCATTGATGTCTATGGGGAAATCGTGCATAAGCACGTAAAATCAGCTCACTGCGGCTTTTAGCAGCGTTGGTATTGGAGTGCGGTATGGAGCTCAATTTTGCTCTACGCTCACTTCTTGCCTTTTAGTGCCGGGTTTTTATAAACCAGCTCTGTAGGGAAGTGAGCGGTGACAATAACTTGAAAGTTAGCACTGCACCCCTCATAACGAAAAACTCGTAATCTAGCCGTATGTTTGTGTGTATTGTATAATGCCAAAATGTCTAAAATACTTACAAATATGTCATATTGGCTAGTGGTGCCTTTTATCAAGTGTCATTAGCTGTCAAATTCAGTATGTGAAAAATGGTGCAGAAAATGTATTAAGAAATTAGATTGTGATCACCTTAAACAGGACTGTCTCATACAATTTATAGGGCCTTTTCTGGCAATCTGAACAATGCAAAAATGAAGATTGTGATTGGCTCAAATCCAAAACGTGCCTATCCACACTTAAAAAGAGGCCATAAAAGGACATTTTTAAGCAGAGTAATCAATCAACCAGGATACGGTAGTATTCATCCTGCCCTCTGCTGGTTTCTATTTCAAAACACCAAATGTAAATGGAACACAATATGTTCATAATATTAATATTTTATTATTAAACCTAATCTGTAAACCTTAGGAGATTCAAAGCTGCCGGTTAACCAAATTATACATATTAGTTTATCATTCTACTCTTCTAAACTACCGGTGATGTAGATACGATAATAAGCAAATAAATATATACACAAGACAAACAAACTTGTGCATTCACAGTCATCCATGGCAAGACCAGACCACAGGGCAGATTCTTACTATTAAGAAAAAGCTTTTGGGACAATAAGATCAAAACTCTGACAGTCCAGGGAAATAAAAACAGCAGTAAGGCACTATAACTAGGGATGGGCGAATGTGTAAATTTTCGAATTTCGAATGTAGAACGAATGATATTACCGAAATTCGAATTCTAAATCCAAATGTCGATAAGAGCGAATATTCTTAAAAATTTGAAAATCAAATGTTATTTACAGTTTCGAATGTCACTTTCGAATTCGAATGTTTATAATTATATCGTATGTCCACATTCGAAATTTCGAATTTAACATTCTATTTAACAAATACTATTCAGAAGTTCAATAGTTCATGAGGTAGGGCGGGAATCTAGTAAATTGATAATAGATACAAATATATAATTTCGAATGTTTCCATATAGAATATTGCATAATTCGAATATTACATTTAAAGAAAGCATTAGAAATACTATTACAATCTAAATTCGAATTTTTTGAATTTGAATATTGCATAATTCGAATATTACATTTAAAGAAAAAGCATTAGAAATACTATTACAATCTAAATTCGAATTTTTCTAAAATAATATTTTCGAATGTAATCGTAAAATTCGAAACCGAACATTCGAAAATCGAATGTTAGAATGTTATGTAAACATTCGAAATTCGATTAGAACGAACGAATGTGTTAAAATTCGGGCCGTTTTCGAATGTTGCGAAACATTCGCCCATCCCTAACTATAACATGCCAATGCAACTGAAGGCTTTGCTTCTCCACTCTTGTATCCATAATCATACCCTCTGTTATCTGCCTTATGAGCTGAACTTTTAGTATAACACATAACATCACCTGGCACCTTTCTGGCACCTTTGTTGATGAAACAGACCATAATATATTTCTGACCCTCTTAAATTCACATATTTCTCTCCCTTATCTCGGTATCCCTCTTAAAAATGCTGAGTTAATTTTGAGACAAATTTAATAAGAACAAAGAAAAGTTTTTAATTAGATTATGCTGATGGATACTCACAGAAACAGCTACCCACAGACTGAACAAAATCCCACGGGACAAGTCAATACAAGAGACAACCTGCTGGTGCGAGTGGGAAGTTTAGACAAATAGTTGAGAATTGGATTTGCTATTGCAAGACTTGTGTAGAAGAGTTATATAAATAATTTGCTTAAATTCAATAAGACTCATTAGTGAAACTAAATTCACTCATAAAGGAAAAATAATAAAAGTAACTGCAATTATAAAATTGTGGAATTCTAAAAGATACCAGCCACTGAACTTGGAGTTTTAAGTCACTTTTCATTACAGTCAATGAAACGGCAAGAATCTTGTAAATGGACACTTCTCTGCACATAGGTTTCACCGGGAAGGATACCAGCATCACAAAAATGCCTTTAAAAGCTTCCAGATCAAGGAAATGAAAACAAAAACACAAATAAACTTTCCTCTATAAAACAATCCATAACATTTACAAATAAAAAAACAAGTAAATAAATACAATGGAAAAATAAAATGAAAGCAGCAACCTAATCAGCTTTGAAATAACAAGACACGGCCACATGACAAAATACTTCACAAGGGCAACAGAAACTTTATGAATTCCGCATGTTGGGCAAAAATACAGTTAAAAAATCCTGACTAGTCATCTAGAATATTCCATAAGGCCCACGGCCAGCCCCTCAAGACACCTTTTATTCTATATAATGAGATTACTTTGCCATAACGAAACAGACGTGAATATTTTAACAACAAATTACTTCATACTTAATTGTTATTGGTTGGTTGTATTTATTGTTTTTCAGTGTTGTTAGTGGTTACCATTTGTTCAACTTTAATGGCAGGAACGTGCTCTAAGGACACACTGGAAAATATAGATGAAGTGATACCGAACAAATGTTGAATGTGATTTCACCTTTAATCTCAGAGCTGTAATTAATTGTTTTAAGAAATAAAAAAGTTGCACATAACACATCAAAAATACATTACAAAATACAGCTACACTCATAATATCATCATAAAATAAAAATTATACAAATAAAATATTGCACACAAAAGATATAAAGGCTCAAAGATATGAGATATAAGGTGTTAGAAAATAAAGACAAAGAACTTTAACATTGAGATACATATATGTATATGTCTAAATATGTATATGTATGTCTAAATATAGTTCTATTGCGTGCGAGTGAGGTTTTTTTTTTCACTTTTTTTCTCCATTGACTTCTATGGGGGAATACTTGAACACGCATGCAATATTGTAAGTTCGACTTTTTGTGTGCATCGGGTTAGCGCAAGCACAATAATTTTTAACTTTCAATTCATAATACCAGAACAACCTGATGCACACAGAAAATGTTCTTCTAGCCCAATTAGTGCTCTAGCGAAAGCACTAAATAGTGCTCCACTTTTAAGCCCATAGGGGTAAATTTAACAAGGGCCGTATGGCCCTTGTTCCCCTGGTTTCCGTGCGAGCCTTTGGGCTCACCGGAAACAGCAGTTATAAAGCAGCGGTCTAAAGACTGCTGCTCTATAACTTGTCCGCTGCCCCTGAGGCAGGCTGCGGTCATCAATCCGCCCGATCCTATACGATCGGGCTGATTGACACCCCCGGCTAGGGGTCAATTGGCCGGGAATCTGCAGAGGGCGGTATTGCACAAGCAGTTCACAAGAACTGTTTGTGTAATGATAAATGCATACAGTGTTTGCTGTCGGCATTTATCGATGTGCGGCGGACATGATCGTATCATGTCCGCTCGCACTTTGATAAATTGATCCCTTAGTGTTTTACGTCTCTTTAAGGCTTCTGAAATATTGATTTGTGGCCCCATGCATTAGAAAGTTGATCATCACTGAACTTTAGGATGCTGAAAAGTAGGGTTGCCAACTTGTTTGGAAGAAAATAAGGGTGCTAAAGAATCAACCAATACACATAGGAAATCGACAAATATAGTAATAACTGAGAAAAACAAACACTTTATTTTGCAATTAGAAGCAGTTTGGTTACAAAATTCTTCATACAAATCATCTTCATTCACATAGTTTAGCTCAATACATTCACTAGCTTTCTGGAAATCCAGGAATTCTATTTCTCATTTAAAGGGATGCTAAACCCAAAGGTTTTATTTCATGATTCAGATGGAACAACAATTTTAAGCAACTATTAACAATTTTTGCTTGTTTTCTTGCTGTCTTTATTTGAAAAGCAGGAATGTAAATCTTAGGAGTCGGCCCATTTTAAATTCAGCACCCTGGTTAGCACTTGCTTATTGGTGACTACATTAAGAGAAAGCAAGAGAAAGAAGAAAAAAATGATAATAGGAGTACATTATAAAATTGCTTAAAATTGCTGCTCTATCTGAATCATAAAAGAAAAAAATCTGGGTTTAATATTCCTTTAAGACACAGTGTCAGATACATCAACATTATTATCTAAATAAGAGTACAAGAGTACAATAGTAAATGTTTGGAATGAAGATTTTACCTGTTAAAAAAATAAGGGAGAATAGGGGAGTCTGGCAGACTATGAAAAGGTTTGGACAGATAAGGGAGATCCCTGGAAATAAAGTAAACCTACAGAAAGGCTAGCTACTCAGTCACTGAACTATTATATTTGCTTTGTATATATGATACACATTAATTCTACCCATCCTATCACTTTGCTGCCATATTCAAAAATTACATTTTTAAAATACATTCTATTTAGTTCTAATGCATCTACTAGACACATGGAGACAATTAGAAATGAGAGATCAGACTGCTAGGAAGCAAAGAGAATCAAACTGACTTTTCACATATACTAAAAGGCTCACAATGTAGATACCAGCATTAATTAATTAGGAAGTTATTGACTACATTTGTCTAATACGTATTGTTGTCACTAGGGTAGAAACTCATTTGAATGCCTTGCAACCTCTGTTGTCCTAAACAAATTAATTTGCATGTCTGGGCAGAGGTTATTTCCAACTCCTAAAAGGACTGTGCTGTGTTTGAACCAGATGATAAAGACGTGTTTTCCATTCCAGTAGGAGGTAATAGATTCCTAAATAACTTCTCTAACACTCCTCTGACACCTATTGATTGTATTCAATAGAAATTAAGAGGAGACAGCAATTAAGCTGAAAATATAATGACATTCTACTGCTCTTAATTTACTATCTGAGCTGATCAATACACCTCGCTGGATAACAATCAATTACTACTCTTTGTAATCTGCAGTGTCTCTGTCACAAAAAAAGTGACAATCACATGAAAAGGGAAACATGGAGAATGATTTGCAATCAATATTAAACATGTTCAAAGTCCATAACATAGAATATAGCAAAATATTTAAACATTTCTCATAAAGATTATGTGGAACTGCCATATGTTCAGTTGTCACAAAAAACACTTTTATTTTGTCCTAGATACATTCCTAGAGTTATGTGGAAATTTTTAATTTGTCAGTTGCAAACTCTGCTTGATATTTCCTGTACAGAATGTCTTCAAAGCATCAGAAAAGCAGAAAGACAGGCACAAAACCCATTATACAAACTGCTTGGGACCAGAAAAGGTTTGGTTTTCAGAGTAATCTGGATTTCAGAATATTTCCATTTGTATAATATGGGGCAGCTCGGAGAGAGGATGGGACTTAATGTAAACAACATCTTATGTAATTTACACAAAGTTGACATGTCATTATACAGCTTATGAATACAACCTAAAAGTAGTTTTATATTATTTTTAAAACTTTTTATACAAAGTACCACCAGAATTTTCTTTCTAGAGCACAAAACCAAACCAAAAATGCAGGCAGAGAAGAATGTGAAATTGACAAAAGAAGGTAGAGAGAATCTCGGAAACTTGCTTCTGTAAAACGTGTTTCTTTATTTAATCAGATACAAACTGAATCAACCATCAGTACAACACAGCACAGCAATGCACAGCTATGACTATGGCTAGCAAAGCCGAAATGCGTCAGCTCTAGTGACAACCAACCCTGTGATGATGCTACGTTGTTGTGCTGTGTTGTACTGATGGATGATGCAGTTAATGGGGCCTATTTATCAAGCTCTGGACGGAGCTTGAGGGCCGATGTTTCTGGTGAGCTTGCAGGTCCGCAAGACCTTTGTTAAATATCCCCCCTGTATTTGATTAAATAAAGAAGAAACATATTTTACAGAAGCAAGTTTCCCGAGATTCTCTCTACCTTCTTTTGTCAATTTCAAGTTTGGACCCAGTCAGAGAGATCCGAATTTTCGCATACGGAATAAGCCCTTTTCGATTGCCCAATAGGAGAGGAGGTATGACCGCATACGTCATCGCAGATGCCAGTACTGCAGACGTCAGTGCTACGCAGAGTTCAGGAAGGTTTAGCAGCTTGAAGAGGGGATTCGATGAATGTGCCTTGCTCGTGATGAATTGGGTAAAGGTATTCCCCCAGGACCAAGCGAAAACCACTGTGAACTGTAAGTGCTATCCTTGAAAAAGGAACTTGATTTTGTGACAAAAGGCTTCCTAAACCCATGAAAGGAAGTAATTTACAGATAAAAAAGGGGCGTGAAAGTGGTGTTATTTTCACAGATAAGAATGTGACTTACTGGTGGGTAAAATAGGTCCCTTTAATATTCTGATTGAAAAAAAATATTCAGGAAAAAGTCTGGATTTGGTAATATTTGTGGATTTTGGGATTTGGGATTATGGGGTTTATACCTGTTACAAGTGCTAGTACTACAAGCTAAGTTTTTTTTTAATTATAATTGAGTCAGTATAATTCCGTACTTATTGGCAGACACAGGAATAAATCAACTGGCAAAGATCTTGCGGTATTGTTATTGAATAGTGTGAAACTATTCCTGCATTAAGCGTAAGAATTTTAACCTCATGAATCATCTAAATTTTGTTGTTGTATTCATTTGTATATTAAGGGCAGATTTCACAAAAGCAATATTTGTGCTCCACTGAGTAATACCAGTGCAGGCTAATCTACGCTGGTATTAGAAGTTGAGCACAATGCGAACGTGAGCTCCCATTTGCATTGCTAGGAAACATGGATCCATGTGGTTAAAATCAAGTTGGGACAGTGCAATATAGTGTGTATACAATTGATAAATTTAGATTTAATTTGATAAAGACCTAAAGAAGGCCTGAAATGCGTTGACATTTTATGGTAAGCTTCATTCTGATTATTTCTACAATATTTAGCAATATTGCACCATGTTGTATTTGTTTTATTTACAGGATTAACAAAAAGCACCTATGGGGATAGAGTCTTGGATAAAACCGGATTTTTCTGCAATTATATTTTCTAAAATCTTAAAATCACAATTTGAGGATTCACCACCAAGAAGGATTATAAAATTATAACTGACAATTACCACAAATATATAGCACATTTTTTTGGATTTTTTTTGGCATTTTTAACTACACAGCAATGTATGGATATATTTTTTCACTCATTTTAATTTTTAACTTTTTCCACAATTTTTTCCACTATTTTCTCACATATTTTTTAAGCACTTTTTACATTTTCCACTAATTTTGGTAAGGAAATCCCTATCTCTCAAGGATTTGTTGTTACCTATTCCTACTTAATGGATCAGGAGGATAAACTTAACTGGACAATCATATTTGAATATCTAATTATCAATCATCAATTGTATACACAGGACTATATTGCACTGTCCCAACTTGATTTTAACCACATGGATCCATGTTTTTATTTTTATTTGATTTTGTGTTGATAAATAAATGTATTTTAAGTATATACCCTTAGCCTTATGTATTAGGCGCTCCTTGGCCTAGAATTAGAGTTGGGCGGTAGCCGTCAAAACCAGCGTTAGAGGCTCCTAACGCTGGTTTTAGGCTACCGCCGGTATTTGGAGTCAGTCAGGAAAGGGTCTAACGCTCACTTTCCAGCCGCGACTTTTCCTTACCGCAGATCCCCTTACGTCATTTGCGTATCCTATCTTTTCAATGGGATCTTTCTAACTCCGGTATTTAGAGTCGTGTCTGAAGTGAGCGTTAGAAATCTAACGACAAAACTCCAGCCGCAGAAAAAAGTCAGTAGTTAAGAGCTTTCTGGGCTAACGCCGGTTTATAAAGCTCTTAACTACTGTGCTCTAAAGTACACTAACACCCATAAACTACCTATGTACCCCTAAACCGAGGTCCCCCACAACGCCGCCACTCGATTAAATTTTTTTAACCCCTAATCTGCCGACCGCCACCTACGTTATACTTATGTACCCCTAATCTGCTGCCCCTAACACCGCCGACCCCTATATTATATTTATTAACCCCTAATCTGCCCCCCACTGTTTTGATCAGCCAATAGAATGCGAGCTCAATCTGATTGGCTGATTGGATCAGCCAATCGGATTGAACTTGATTCTGATTGGCTGATTCCATCAGCCAATCAGAATATTCCTACCTTAATTCCGATTGGCTGATAGAATTCTATCAGCCAATCGGAATTCGAGGGACGCCATCTTGGATGACGTCATTTAAAGGAACCGTCATTCGGCAAGTAGGTGTCGGTTGAAGAGGATGTTCTGCGTCGACTTGGAAGAAGATGGCTCCGCTCCGCTCCAGAAGAAAGAAGATTGAAGATGCGGCTTGATAGAAGACTTCATCCCGATGATGGACTTCCGACTTCAGCCCAATGATGGATTTCTTCAGCCGCCGCTTGGATCCAGACTTCAGCCCGAGGATGGACGTCACTCTTTAGCCCCCCGCTTGGGCTTGGATCAAGACTTCCGAGGACCGATCGGTGAACCTGGTATGGTGAAGATAAGGTAGGAAGATCTTCAGGGGCATAGTGTTAGGTTTATTTAAGGGGGTTTGGGTTAGATTAGGGGTATGTGGGTGGTGGGTTGTAATGTTGGGGGGGGGGGTATTGTATGTGTTTTTTTTACAGGCAAAAGAGCTGAATTCTTTGGGGCATGCCCCGCAAAGGGCCCTGTTCAGGGCTGGTAAGGTAAAAGAGCTTTGAACTTTTTTAATTTAGAATAGGGTAGGACATTTTTTATTTTGGGGGGCTTTGTTATTTTATTAGGGGGCTTAGAGTAGGTGTAATTAGTTTAAAATTGTTGTAATATTTTTCTGATGTTTGTAAATATTTTTTTATTTTTTGTAACTTAGTTCTTTTTTATTTTGTGTACTTTAGTTAGTTTATTTCATTGTATTTATTTGTAGATATTGTATTTAATTAATTTATTGATAGTGTAGTGTTAGGTTTAATTGTAGGTAATTGTAGGTATTTTATTTAATTAATTTATTGATAGTGTAGTGTTAGGTTTAATTGTAACTTAGGTTAGGATTTATTTTACAGGTAATTTTGTAATTATTTTAACTATTTTAGCTATTAAATAGTTCTTAACTATTTAATAGCTATTGTACCTGGTTAAAATAAATACAAAGTTGCCTGTAAAATAAATATAAATCCTAAAATAGCTATAATATAATTATAATTTATATTGTAGCTATATTAGGATTTATTTTACAGGTAAGTATTTAGCTTTAAATAGGAATAATTTATTTAATAAGAGTTAATTAATTTTGTTAGATTTAAATTATATTTAATTTAGGGGGGTGTTAGTGTTAGGGTTAGACTTAGCTTTAGGTGTTAATACATTTATTAGAATAGCGGTGAGCTCCAGTCGGCAGATTAGGGGTTAATGTTTGAAGTTAGGTGTCGGCGATGTTAGGGAGGGCAGATTAGGGGTTAATACTATTTATTATAGGGTTAGTGAGGCGGATTAGGGGGTAATAACTTTATTATAATAGCGGTGCGGTCCGCTCGGCAGATTAGGGGTTAATAAGTGTAGGCAGGTGGAGGCGACGTTGTGGGGGTCAGATTAGGGGTTAATAAATATAATATAGGGGTCGGCGGTGTTAGGGGCAGCAGATTAGGGGTACATAGGGATAATGTAAGTAGCGGCGGATTACGGAGCGGCAGATTAGGGGTTAATAATAATATGCAGGGGTCAGCGATAGCGGGGCGGTAGATTAGTGGTTAATAAGTGTAAAGTTAGGGGTGTTTAGACTCGGGGTACATGTTAGGGTGTTAGGTGGAGACATAAAAAGTGTTTCCCCATAGCAAACAATGGGGCTGCGTTAGGAGCTGAACGCGGCTTTTTTGCAGGTGTTAGGTTTTTCTTCAGCTCAAACAGCCCCATTGTTTTCTATGGGGGAATCGTGCACGAGCACGTTTTTTAAGCTGGCCGCGTCCGTAAGCACCGCTGGTATCGAGAGTTGAAGTTGCGTTAAATATGCTCTACGCTCCTTTTTTGCAGCCATTCTGTGAACTCTCAATACCAGCAGTATTTAAAAGGTGCGGCCAGAAAAAAGCACGCGTAGCTAACGCACCCCTTTGGCCGCAGAACTCTAAATCTAGGCGCTTGGATCTTGATTAATTTAACTTTAAATATTATTAACCCCTAATCTGCTGCCCCCAATGTCGCCGCCACTATACTAGGGTTTTTTTATTTTTGGGGGGCTTTTTTATTTTGATAGGGCTATTAGATTAGGTGTAATTCATTTAAATATTTGATCATTTCTTTTTTATTTTGTGTTTTTTTTTATTTAGTTAATTGTATTTAATTAATGTAATTTATTCAATTTTGGTGTAATGTTACGTGTTAGTGTAACTTAGGTTAGGTTTTATTTTACAGGTTAAGTTTTACATAGGAATTATTTAGGTAATAATAGTAAGTTTTATTTAGATTTAATTTAATTATATTAAAGTTAGGAATGTTAGGGTTAGACTTAGGGTTAGGTTTAGGGGTTAATATATTTATTTAGTGTTAGTGATGTGGGAGGTCAGAGGTTTAGGGGTTAATAATTTTAGTATAGTGGCGACGGCGACGTTGTGGGCAGAATATTATGGGTTAATAAGTGTAGGTAGGCGGCGGCGACATTGGATGTGGCAGATTAGGGGTTAATAAGTGTAGGTAGATGTCGGTGATGTTGGGGGCAGTAGATTAGGGGTTAATAAGTGTAATGTAGGTGTTGGCGATGTCAGGGGGCAGCAGATTAGGGGTGTTTAGACTCAGGGTTTATGTTAGGGTGTTAGGGTTAAACATAACTTTTCTTTCCCCATAGGAATCAATGGGGCTGCGTTACGGAGCTTTACTCTCCTTTATTGCAGGTGTTAGGCTTTTTTTTAGCAGGCTCTCCCCATTGATCTCTATGGGGAAATCATGCATGAGCACATAAAGCCAGCTCAAAGCAGCCATATTGCCTGCTAATGCCGGGTTTTTGCAAACCTGTAATAACAGCGCTATTAAAGGTGAGCGGTGGAAATAGCTTGCAAGTTTTTACCAAGCCGCTCATAACGCAAAACTCGTAATCTGGCCATTTTTTTTTTAATTAAAATATATCCACACTAAATTTTGGGGGCATTTGGAGCACATTTATAAAATTAACAAAAAATCTGATCTTGTAATGCCTGATTATTTTTCTCTCCAGCCCAGAGACCTTAAGATCATTCCACCAGGGAAATAGAAGTAGTGGTGAATATTCTATAATAATCTCTCCAGCCCAGAGACTTTTAGATCATTCCACCAGGGAAATAGAAGTAGTGGTGAGTATTCTATAATAATCTCTCCAGCCCAGAGACCTTTAGATCATTCCACCAGGGAAATAGAAGTAGTGGTGAGTATTCTATAATAATCTCTCCAGCCCAGAGACCTTTAGATCATTCCACCAGGGAAATAGAAGTAGTGGTGAGTATTCTATAATAATCTCTCCAACCCAGAGACCTTTAGATCATTCCACCAGGGAAATAGAAGTAGTGGTGAGTATTCTATAATAATCTCTCCAACCCAGAGACCTTTAGATCATTCCACCAGGGAAATAGTAGTGGTGAGTATTCTATAATAATCTCTCCAGCCCAGAGACCTTTAGATCATTCCACCAGGGAAATAGAAGTAGTGGTGAGTATTCTATAATAATCTCTCCAGCCCAGAGACCTTTAGATCATTCCACCAGGGAAATAGAAGTAGTGGTGAGTATTCTATAATAATCTCTCCAACCCAGAGACCTTTAGATCATTCCACCAGGGAAATAGAAGTAGTGGTGAGTATTGTATAATAATCTCTCCAGCCCAGAGACCTTTAGATCATTCAACCAGGGAAATAGAAGTAGTGGTGAGTATTCTATAATAATCTCTCCAACCCAGAGACCTTTAGATCATTCCACCAGGGAAATAGTAGTGGTGAGTATTCTATAATAATCTCTCCAGCCCAGAGACCTTTAGATCATTCAACTAGGGAAATAGAAGTAGTGGTGAGTATTCTATAATAATCTCTCCAGCCCAGAGACCTTAAGATCATTCCACCAGGGAAATAGAAGTAGTGGTGAGTATTCTATAATAATCTCTCCAGCCCAGAGACCTTAAGATCATTTTACCAGGGAAATAGAAGTAGTGGTGACTATTCTATAATAATCTCTCCAGCCCAGAGACCTTTAGATCATTCAACCAGGGAAATAGAAGTAGTGGTGAGTATTCTATAATAATCTCTCCAGCCCAGAGACCTTAAGATCATTCCACCAGGGAAATAGAAGTAGTGGTGAGTATTCTATAATAATCTCTCCAGCCCAGAGACCTTAAGATCATTTTACCAGGGAAATAGAAGTAGTGGTGAGTATTCTATAATAATCTCTCCAGCCCAGAGACCTTTAGATCATCCCACCAGGGAAATAGAAGTAGTGGTGAGTATTCTATAATAATCTCTCCAGCCCAGAGACCTTTAGATCATCCCACCAGGGAAATAGAAGTAGTGGTGAGTATTCTATAATAATCTGCAAATGCTGCAATTTACCCACAAAATTTCCGGCTCACCTGAAACTTAAGTTAAGGAGCAGCGGTCATAAGACTGCTGCTCCTTAACTTGTCCTTTTAGGTGGCAGACTGCAATCATTTCGGTCCGATCCAGGCGATTTGCTACAAATGTGCAGGGGGCAGCATTGCACAAGCTGCTGCGAATCATGTCTGCCCGGCATTTGATAAATCTACCCCTAAGTATTCACACATTTATTGACACATGGACAACGTAAAAATGCACGTACAAAATAGCACCAAAAAATCTGCTTATTTTACTGCTCCCATATGTGTTGTAATCTAGTAAAGTCTGACACAACAGTTACTCAATTTTACACCAATCTGTATGTAGCAAAACTGCATTGTGCACTGTGACGTTACACTTTATACAGGGTCACCCTTGTGAATACCCTATACTAGTTTCTCCCCTCCCATAAGGGGCTTTTAAACAGGAATAGCCCACAACTCACCTGCTTTTAGAGAATTTAGCAGCACCTCCTTTCAACACAGATTACAATCACACAGTGGGCTTAGTCATTCTTTTAAAGTGTTGACTGTACTTAAATAATAACGTTTTATTTTTTTTACATAAAACCATTTTCTAAAAACAAATACAATAAAAAGAACTCATCTGAAATTGAGGAGAAAGCCTCTAGTGACAATACTTTTAGTTCCTTTCTTTTAGTAATAACTCTCAATCTCAGTGTGAGACGCTAAAGACATGGGGCTTGATGATTGAAAGCTCTCTGGGCTGGCGAGATTATTGAAGAATGCTCGCCAGTCCTTCTATTTCCCTTGTGGAATGATCTAAAGCCATTTTTTACCCTGAAAACTGGGTGTCTCGCTAAGGGGCGTATACTGCATTTTCATATGAAATGTGCACAACAAAATTCGTATTTTAAACATTATACAAAACAAATATTTGAATCATTCACAAAAAGATAAGTAGGGGAAAATTGTATTGTTAAGGTGCATCAAAAATCGTAACAAAATTCTTCACCAAAAATCGTATGTTAACAAAAACGTAAAATTAGTATCTAATTTACACAGGAATAAATCAAATTAAATATTCACAGCGTAAATCGTAATTGTAGTACACTGAATGTGCAAAAATCACACAGAAATTTGAATTTATAAATACAAAATGCAAAGCGTAATTGTTGTTTTTTCGTAAAATGGGCTGAACATGGGCGTTCCATGGGCGTATATGACAATGTCTCACTAATCCCAGCGTAATTCTATAAAGATTTTCGCACTGCAGATATCACAGTTTTTTCTCGCCAACTAAAAGTGGCGAGCTTTTGTCAAAACAATACGAACACTTATAACCCCAATAGAAAAACAAATGCATACGAACATATAGGCAAATGTAAGATGCTATAAGCAGAAAGCAGCGTAATGTGAGTTATATTGGCTGCAGGATTTTAATTTTAAAGTGCTCCCCCTGCTCTCTGCTAACTTCGCACTAAGGAGCGAAGTTTCCCTATCCAGCGAGTTCCATTACTTTTAATAGGAGCCATCTCGCAACTCGCAGGGACTGTCCCTTTTTTACGATCATTGCACCAGGGCAGCCCTGCGAGTGTCAGCGAGAAAAAAAAGGTTTGAGCTGGCGAACAATATATCATTGAGCCCATAGAAAGAGTTTGTGAATCAAGACAGTAATAAAAATTTCATAATGGGCTGGAAAATATCTAGTCTCATCTGTGCATGAAAATAGCACTGAGAGACAACCTAGGTCATTAACCCCTTAAGGACCAGCAACATACCCTGTATGTCACTTGCCATTGTTTTATAGCGAGGTCTTGCCACCAGCGTTGAGACTGCTCTATTCCACAAAGCCTGCTGGAGGGAGGGCATTAAAAGCGTGTTCTTGCTAGACTTTTGCTATTATGTCCTGAAAAAACCCTTAACGACCAGTGACATACAGGGTACATTGTGGTCATTAAGGGGTTTTAAAGGGACAGTCAACAACTTGTAAATATGTTGTTGTTTTTTTTGTTTTTTGTTTTTTTATAGTATTGAAATAAATTTGCATAGTTGTTAAATTTGAATTTAAATTTTTTTCTTTCTTTTCAATAGCCAATTTCTACTACTTGCCTTATTTGGAGGAAATATTCTGGTCTTGTTACTGTAGTATACAATAGTATACTATACAAGAGTAGACTAGCTACTGTCATTATGTTAGCAACACTTTTGTTTTGCAGTTTCTTTTCTGGTAATCTCTCTTGAAGATAGAAAGGAACAGATATAGGGTTAGGATTTTAAAGTCTATTATTTTAACTCCTTCTTGTCAGATTTGGAAAACGCCTAATTTTTATCCTTAAATTACAGGAAAAGTATGCAAAATAAATAATATTATTCCGAGGGGGGCGGAGCCTGTAGCTGGTGTGACAGGACGTGTTTGTGGAGAGCTCTTGGATTATATTTGAGCACAAAAAGTTTTTTTACTAAATTTAATACAGTATTCTTTACTGTACTAAGGTATCCAGACTAGAGAAACTCTAGAGAAGTCTAGGGGTTCATAACGTAAAACCGGACCTGCCTATGTTCTCCAACTTAACTGCATAAGGGCAGCCACAAGGCCTAAGCCGAATGCCTGATCCTTTGTGCTGTTGGGGCTGCCCGCATTATTACCCCCCCCCCGGAGTTTCTGATTCTGGGTTACTAAGCCAGATATTTAACGCTGGCCCTACTTCTATCTAGTGGGACAATGGAGGAGTTCCAGTGCGCATTTCAGCGGATCCTACTGGACTTCGAGCAAAAGTTCTGCGCTACACTACATGAGGCATTTCAACCCAAGCTTACCTCTGACTATGGAGATGAAGAGAGAGTCGACTTCATGCTTCCAATGATGGACACTGAAATATGCTCTGCTATGGGCCGGGACCGGAGAGCCTCTGGTCCAGTGCTCTGGCCGCAACCTGTCTCCTCTGAGAACCCAGACATTGCAGTTGAGCATAGACCGGCTGCACCGGCAACTAAGGTGTCTGATCATTTTGACAGTATCCGTCATTTCAGTGGAGCCCAACAGCTGGAGGGGCCGACGGAGCTGATGCGGATGCCAGCAGAAACTCGGAGCCTCGATCCCCAACAAGGCCTGTTGCCATTAATGCCTGAGGACAGCTCCGTTACGATCACACCGCAGGCAGGACATACGAAGCCACCTAGCATGCGATCCCTACAGCCACACTCTGCCTATATGACAGCTACCGAAGAGACTGAACATAGGGGCTTGAAGGAGTCGGTCCGGAGGAGGCAGCCCCAGGTGCGGCCCGTTCAGCACGAAGTATGCTTTTCACACGAGAGCCTAACTCCACATGGAATGAAACAGAACGGTGGAGCCTTGATCTTTGGCAATCCTGAAGACAACATAAGGCATTTGTTTGACCCGGGGGGGATCTACTCTGATACACCGGACTACTGACCCCCCGCACTTTATCCCCTGTAAACTTTGGTCTGGTGCCGGACAGTGAGGTAACAGATTTTGGGAGTATGTCGGGAGGTATGGTGGTGTTTGTGATGACTTTCATAGTCTGGGCATTCTCAGGTCGTTTTGCTCCCTTCAGAATGTTATGTGCTACAGAGGTGCCCTGGGACCCCCCCCCCCCTACGTGGAATTATTGATTAAAGATCTCTCCTGATGTCTTGTCCACTAAACCTACTAACCATGCTGAGGATCATCTGGCACTGTACATTATACTGACTCTGACAGCAAGTAAAGATAACCCCTAAACCCGCTAATATATCCCATAGGGATTCCCTGCTCTTCATACAGCACTTGTTGGGCACTATTGAAATGTCTTTTAGCCTACACTAAGTTCTGTCCACATTAAATTCCTTCTGTGCAGCTGGGACTGGTAATGCTTAATATTGGAGTAATCGATTGGGACATTTTGTTTTGCCACCTAAAAACCTCCTAAATCATTTCAGGGACAACTTACAATTATCAGATATGTACTCTTGGCCTCCTGCCACTTGGTCTTATCACTTTAACTTTGCCATCTATCTTAAATGTATGATATGTTGAGTTTATGCACACTAACACTAAACCTCTATCATGCTCCCTTCCTTGATCCCCCCCTTGCAAATATGTCTGTACAAGTTCTATACAGCTAGTAAACCCACTGTATCTTGTCCCACCTATAATTTTTATTTGA